>NW_007232410.1:124934-217210 GCF_000164805.1 Carlito syrichta
CCCGCCCCGGGGCTAGCTCTCCTCTCTGGGATGCGTGGTCCAGAGGTGGGGAACTGCGGCTTCCCGGTGGCCGACGCCCCATTCATTTTCTGTTAGAGCCAGCAGCTAGGCAAGGTGGCTTGGAATCTGTCCTCATGTGTCACGTTTGGAAGCCGCGCCGGTCCTCTCTCTTCTTTGTCGAACGTGGTCAAAGTTGGGACTTAGCTTTCTTGGAGAGTCTGGGGAAGGATGGGGGTGGGAAGGAGGCCCCCAGGTCCCTAAGAGCAGTCATCTGCGTCAACATCTCACCCTGTGCTTTCCGCCTCCAACTTTAGTCCAATTCCTGCTAAGGCTTTGTGTTCCACGGATAATGAAAGCCATTTGGAAGACAAAGGTTGATGCTGCCCATGATAAATATTTGCATTTTAACGTGGTAATTTCTGGGAACTAAAAAGGATGAACTTCCTGGGTTCTTAAGATCAAAGGAGATAATGGCCATGGAATTGATATATAGCATCATGTATAAGAATTTACAGTTAGGTCATCAATAAATAGTACAATTATTTTGTCACACTTCCAATACCCTGAAGGACTTTAGGGTTCGGATGGTGCCAATCCCTGACCTTGAGTCTGCTTTCTTCCGACACCTTTGTTCCTTTCTCAGCTAAGGATTTTCATAATTATAAAAATAGGATTCAGAGGGTCCACTGAAATTAATTTTTTTTTTTTTTTTTTTTTTTTGAGGTGGAGTCTCACTCTGTCGCCCAGACTGGAGTGCCGTGGCCACTCCTGGCCACCGCAACCTCGACCTGCCGGGCTCCGGCGATCCTTCCGCCTCTGCCTTCCAAGGAGCTGGAATGACAGGCGCGCGCTACCACGCCCGGCTGATTTTTTGATTTATTGAAGAGATGAGGTCTCCCTGCCCAGGCGGGTCTCGAACCCTCGGGCTCCCAAAGGCGCGGGATTACAGGCTGAGCCACCGAGCCTGGCTGAAATTAATTTTTTAAAAAATGTTGGGCCTAAGTTAAGCACACCTGTCCTAGAATATGAGAGGTACAAATCAGGAAATTATGGCGATCCGACCCTGATGCTGGCTTACACTGTCCATTGTTAAGCCTCTGCTCATTTGCATTATTTATTACCATTCAATTAATTTTCATACAGCCAGACAGGAAGGATTATTACTAAGTGCCTGCCATGTGCCAAGAATAGTTTTAAGCCTTAAAAATACAGCACTAATAAGGAAAAGTCCCTACTCAAATGGAATAAAGCCAAGCAATGAAAAATGGATAAACTGTAAACTAAAGAGTGATCCTTAGCTGAGTTTAAAATCTTAGTTTTATATCATCCAGGACACCACAGTTCATTAAATAAAGCAAGTGACACAGAGATAGATGTGTACTAATCACTTTCTATACTCATAAAATTTATAGTCAAGTAGAGTTAGTAAAATGAAAACTCAGCAATCTAAAATGTATAAATACCAAAAGAGGAAGAAACCACATCTGTGGGGATGTGAGACAACGCAGTATATGTGAAATACTTAACACAGTGCCTAAACAATGCACATTAGTAATTGTTGTTAGTATAGGATGCCTTAGAGAATTGACGCTTATTTTTACAGATGGCGATGTCCAGGATGAATGCTGCTAAAGATATTAAACTGCAAGTATGGGTATATCTAAGATATACTTACAAGTCTGGTCCAATTAGCACTGCACATATGAAGAATTAGGTAGAAAGAAGCCTGGAACGGTAAATTATTATTATAGAAAACCAGGCCAAGGAGTTGGGACCTTATATCAAGGAAATTACATATAAAACAAGCATCACTACCCAGGCAATGGCTTGTCAGTTATACATGAAGAGTGAGAGACTGAGGATGATGGCAGTGGGACAGAAAAAAAGGAAGCCTGAGAGAAGGGACATTTCAGAGACAACTATGTGATTTAGCAACTGCTTAGATAAGAGGAGAGGTCTGCAAAATATAGAGTGATAGTGGATTGTGAACACACAAATGAAAGTAATATTAGATGTCATTTTGCCCTTTCCTTTCCAATTGGTTTATTAGCTTTGGGAATTATATATATTTTTCTCCTTTTTTTTTCTTTCGTTTTTTTTTTTTTTTTTGAGTTGGAGTCTCACTCTGTCACCCAGACTGGAGTGCAGTGGCTGCTCCCCGCCACCGCAGCCTCGACCTGCTGGGCTCCGGCGATCCTTCCATCTCAGCCTTCCACGTAGCCGGAATTACAGGCATGTGCTACCACACCCTGCTGATTTTTTGATTTATTGTAGAGATGAGGTCTCCTTGCCCAGGTGGGTCTTGAACCCGCGGGCTCAGGCAATCCACTCACCTCAGCTTCCCAAAACACGGGATTACAGGCTGAGCCACCGAGCCTGGCGGGAAGTAGATACTTAATTGATGTATTTTTCATCCTTATTGACCTGATAACTGTTTTAGCTCTATCCTAAAATTTATGACATGTTATGTTTAAATTTTGTATTTCTCCTTTGACTAAAGAGTTGTTTCATTGTGGGTGCTTAAATTTTGAGGAGGAAGTACTTTTTCCTTTTGAATGTTTGAAATTAATATCTGATTTTATTTCATATAGGCATAGAATGCAATTTGTATATTTCTATTCTTTGTTCTATTGGCCTAAAATTTTACTTTTATGAGTATTCAATGTGTACTTAAAATGTAATGTATTATCATTGATTCAACCCTAAAAAGCATGAACAAAACGTTTTCTTCTGTTCTAGCTTTATCTTGTCTAAGTGCTAACACTGTGTTTCTGTGAAAAAATCTAGCCATAAGATTTAAAAAAAAATTACAGTGCTTAAGCCTGCAGGTATGTAATATGACCACTGTTTCGTGTTGACAGTATTGCTTTATACAGTTCTTGTATTTGAAAGGAAGTGATCCTTTTAAGGAAACATGGTGTATATTGTTCTTAAGGGACTAATTTCAGTGGTGTATATAATAAACATCTTTTCTTTTAAAAAAATGTAATGTAGCCAGGCTCGGTGGCTCAGTCTGTAATCCCAGCGCTTTGGGAAGCTGAGGCGAGTGGATTGCCTGAGCCCGTGGGTTCGAGACCCGCCTGGGCAACTTGGCGAGACCTCATCTCTACAATAAGTTAAAAATTAGCCGTGCGTGGTAGCGCGTGCCTATAGTTCCAGTTACTTGGGAGGCTGAGGCGGAAGGATCACCGGAGCCCAGCAGGTCATGGTTGCAGTGGCTGGGAGTGGCCACTGCACTCCAGTCTGGGTGACAGAGTGAGACTCCAACTCAACAAAAAAAAAAAAAAGTAATGTATTTTCTTTGAGTAGTATACATGATTTGTTACATATCTTTGAAATTCACTTTGTTGACTGTGTTGTCTCTTACATCCATAATAATTTTTGTTCTCTTGTTTTTTTGAGGGGGAGATTGAAAGTATTAAAGTCTCCAATATTGTGTTTTTGTCTGTTTTTCCTCACATCTCCTGTAGTTTCTGCTTTATGAAGGTTGTTGGCATATTATTTGGTAAGTGAGTACTAATAACTGTTATGCCTTCATTATGAATGGTACTCTTTAGCATTAGAAAGTATTATTTTACTCTTTTACTCTTCACTTTTTTACGAAGTCGAGCTAGTCAAACACCAAGATTGCACAGAAGGAAATTGAGGCTGTTACTTATCTGACATAGACTTCAAGTTAAAATTTAGGTCTTTTAAACAAAATATCTTTTAGTCTGATTATTTCTACTCAGAACCTGGTAGCAGTCATGAGAGGAGTCGTTGGCACTTGAATGAGTAGAGGTAATATGGGAAGACTTGCCTAACGATGTTTCTGAATGACAGGCAGAAACCTAGCATAAAGGTCAAGTTTCCATATTCTTGTTTGCAAGTAATGATTCTTCTGCAACACCCAACTAAGAAGAGGATAGAGGAGTAAATCATTTTATGAGGAAATACTTTAAAGCATGCTGCTGATTAGAAAGGGGACAAACCTAAGAAGATCAGCATTCTAATAAAATATATTGTTGCTAGGAATATCTAAAGGGTTCACAAAACACCAAGGACCCTAAGAAAATTCCTGCAATGGAGCATGTTTAGGTGTGGCACATTAAGGACTCCAATGGTTTGCTTTTTGATAACTTTTTATTTGCTAATTTATGTATTGTTTATTTTTTTTATTACCTTCATTTTTATTTTTTAACCCTCTGATTCCTTTATTTTTATTTTATTTTATCTTCAGTAACTTTAGGGTTACAAATGACTGTTAGTTACATAGAGGCATCGTATAGTCATGAAGAAGTCCGAGCTTTAAGTGTACCCACCAGCCCCACTAGTGCACATTGTACCCTGTCAGTGATTCTTCATCCTTTCCTTCTTCTATACCCTCCCAATTCTGAATCTCCAGTGTCCATCATACCATTCTATATACCTGTGCAGACCCTTGGGTTAGCTCCCACTTATAAATGAGAACATGTGGTATTTGGTTTTCTGTTCCTGTGTTACTTCACTTAGGATGATGTTCTCTGATTCCATCCAAGTTGCTGTAAAAGACATTATTTTGTTCTTTTTTATAACTGAATAGTATTCTTTGGTGTATACATATGTACCGTATTTTCCTTATCCACCGATCAGGTGATGGGCATTTAGGTTGATTCCACATCTTCACAGTTGTGAATTGTGCTGCTATAAGCATGTGGGCATAGGTGTCTTCTTTGTATAACAAACTCCTTCTTTGGGTAGATACCAAGTAGTGGGATTATTGGATTGAATGGTAGTCTTAATTATTTGAGAAATCTCCATACTGATTTCCATAGAGGTTTCACTAAGTTACATTCCCACCAACAATGTATAAGCATTCCCTTTCGCTGCATCTGTGCCAACATCTATTATTTTTTGACAGGCTCTTGCTCCGTTGCTCAGGCTGAAGTGTAGTGGTAAAATCATAGCTCACTGCAGTCTCAGACTCCTGGGCTCAGGCAGTCCTCCTGATTTAGCCTCTCAAGTAGCTGGGACTACAGACATATACCACCACAACCTGCTTTTTAAAAAACATCTTTTGTAGAGATGGTATTTCACTATATTACCCAGGTTGGTCTGGAACTCCTGGTCTCCTCCCGTCTTGGCCTCCCAAAGTGCTAAGATTACAACCAGGAGCCATGGTGCCTGACCTCAAATGTGTTTTTGAAAGAAACTAGAAGTCATACTGTTCATTATGGAGTGTCAGGATCAAGTCTTGTACATTATGCTATCTCCTTCAGTGCCCAGGGCATTGACCCTTGCACAGAATAGGTGCTCAGAAAATTCTTATTGAGTTGAGGATAGCCTGAATTCATAGACCATGATATTTTTGAAGAAATGTTCATGGAAAGACATGTCATGCACAGGCAACAAACATTTAAAGTGTGAATTTGTAAAAAGCAAAGCTAAATTGGATACGTAGCCCAAGGACACATTGTAAAAGGCTTCAATGCCAGGCCAACAAGTGAACATCATTCAGAAGACAATAAGGAACCTTTGTGGATTTTAGATCAGTTGAGTATCATGACTGTGTAGGCTGTAAGTAGATAAGTAATTTCTTTTTATTTTTTATTTTAAAGATGCCAGGTACAATTCAGTTAGGTATACAAATGTTTCTTATGCAGGTACCCTTGTTGTGAGGAAGACAGTGTGGCTATTTCTGAAAGAACTGGAAATTGACCTTCCATATGACCCAGCAATCCCCCTATTGGGAATATACCCAGAGGAACTCAAATCATTCTATAAAAAAGATACCTGTACACATGTTTGTTGCAGCTGTATTCACAATAGCACAAACATGGAACCAATCATGCAGCCCATTGAATCTGGATAAGTAATTTCTTAGGTAAGAATAAGACTGCCAACTGTGCCCAGGCGAGAGATTATTGCAGTAGGTTTTTGCTATTGTTGTTTTGAATATACTCATTTGGTTAATTGAAAGATCTAGAAGCACTTAAGACCGGTAAATAGACTATGTCAATGGATAATTCGAGGAATCCTATGTTTGTGAATCTCTTTTAAAGAGGAAAAAAAGCAGAAATTAAAAAAAAACAAAAACAGTTAAGCAGAAGGAAAACCATTTTTTGCCAAGCACATAGCAAAATTCCGAACTCTTAGAAGGGAAGCAGGTGTTTGGCATAAATCACCTTGTGGACAATTTTGTCACAGTGAGCCACTCTTATCATTTAGGGAAAGTTTCATATCAGTGCAGGGAACTGTTTACTAGCCGAGTTCCAAGACACCAACCAAGGGCCAACCTTGCAAGCAGGCCTTTCCAAGGATAGACATCTCAGGCGTGTTGTAGTAGTTAATAACTTTTCATATCATTGTACTTCTGTTGAAAGCTTTTTCAAGAGTGATTTCTATGGCATGAAAGGAAATTTAAGGGTATATTTTAATTTTGTTACGGTGTATATTCTTCATTTATTTTTCTTTTTTTTTTAACATTTAAATCACCTATTCAGCTCAGAGCCCTTCAAATGAAGCAAATTTATTCATTCAGTAGACTTTATAAAAGCCCCTTGTCAGTCACAGACCTGTCTATAGTATTTCTCCAAGCAGCTTCTCTCTCATACTTGTTTTCCCATCACTGTTGACTTATTTACCTCTTGGCTTTGTACTCTGGTTCTTCATTCCTATCTCAGGCTCTCCTTTTTCAGACTTGCTGTTTGAACCTCACCATGGAGCCACCGTCTCTGGCCCACCTGTGTGCACCTGACCATGAGTTTGCACAGAGATAGGTAGTGCACAGATTCACAGATTCACATAGTATGTACCTCACATGGCCTGTGTCAGAATAGTTTACTACACTTCGTTAGGAACCAGAGCTTATACCGGAGACCCTTGAACTCTGAGGATCTATACCTCACTCTTCTGAGGAAAATGAACAAGAAGCCCTTCCATATTCTCTAGACCAGAGGACCCCAATCTTTTTGGCATCCAGGACTGGCTTCATGGAGGACAACTTTTCCATGGGGGGTTGTGCAGCCTAACTTCACCGCTAATGTTAATCTGTATTTGCAGCCACTCCCCAGTGCTAGCATCACTGCCTGAGCTCCACTTCAGATCATCAGACATTAGAGTCTCATAAGGAGAATGTAACCCAGATCCCTCGCATGTGCAGTTCACAATAGGGTTTATGTGCCTATGAGAATCTAATGCTGCAGCTGATAGGACAGAAGGCAGAGCTCAGGTGAGTGACGGAGAGTGGCTGCAAATACAGATGAAGCTTCACTGGCTCACCCACCACTCACCTCCTGCTGTATAGCCCGGTTCCTAACAGGCCATGGACTGGTATCTGTCCGTGGCATCCATGGCCTGGGGCTGGAGTCCCCTGCTCTAGACAATTGAAGACATCCAAAAATTACTGGGATTCGTTGAATGGTTTGGGCAACTAATATTCAGCTTCTCTGCTCCTATTATCCAGACAACTCTTCTGTTTAGGAAAGTGAGAGCGTTTACCTGGGTCCCAGTGAAGCCTGGGGCATTTCTCTTACTTGAGAAATCAAATTTCTCTCTTCCTGGCCTTTTTTGACTCACCCACAAACTCACTGTTGAAACTATATCTTTAATATGCATGGTGGACATCTGGTCACTGGAGAACCCAGGTTCTAATTTTGTTTTTCTTTTGCATCAGGATCTCACTCTGATGCTCTGACTGAGGTGCAGTGGCATGACCAGGGCTCACCACAGCCTCGATGCCTGCTCAGGAGACCCTTCCACCTCAGCTTCTAGGTTTCTGGGACTACAGGTGATACTAGTTTGTATCACTGTATATATGTCCCAAAGAAACTAGTCCCAGCTGAGGTTAATGGTTCTGTGAAAACACTGTCAACATCAAGGCTGGCTTTTGGGAAATATGTGCTATATGGAATTGGGCCAATTCGTGGTTATGACACATTCAGACAACCAAATCTCTAGCATAAATAAGATCCAGAAATTCTGATCAAATCTAGTGAGGTTAATTACCTTCTTTTACTTATTTGAATTCTCTTTATTATAAGAAAGTTCTAGATGTCCACTGGCAAACAGAATCAGCTACATCTGTAAAAGAAATGAAAGAAGGATGTGATTATGGGACTTGGGTTAAAAAGAGTTAACAGGCCTGAGACTTCTATTCTTAGAAAGGCCTGTTTGCAAGGTGGGCCCTTGGCTGGTAACTGGGGACCTGGCTGGCAAACAGTTCCCTGCACGGGTATAATACTCTCCCTAAGTGATAAGATTGGCCTAAACTGTTTGTAGAAACAATGTGGTTTATGCCTGAACCTGCCTTCCTTCTGGGAGTCTAGAATTTTGGTATGTGCTAGGTAGAAGGTGCTGACATGACCACCACTCAATAAAAACCTTGAGCTCGGAGTCTCTAATGAGTTTTCCTGGTCAACAGCAACTTCACACATGTCACAAATCCGTTGCTAGAGGAATTAAGCACGTCCTGTGTGACTCCCCTGAGAATGGACTCTTGGAAGCCTGTGCCTGGATTCCTCCAGACATTTCCCCATGCACCTTCCCCCATTGCTGGTTTTGTTGTATATCTTTTAACTGTAATAGACCTAACTCTGAGTATATGAGTCTTGTGAGTTTTTCTAGTGAGTTGGCCCTGAGTCATGTGAGTCTTTCTACAAGTTGACTCTGGGGACCTTCAGTACGGATGATCATCCGTGTCATAAATTTTTATATTCACTATGTCTTAAGGATTTCTACAGAACCTAGGGGAAACCTAGCTTCATTCTATTTTGTAAAAGGAGGGGTAGTATTTTCTTATCCTATTTATAAACTCTGTCCAGGATGCTAAACGAGGAGGGACCCCAAAAAACCCAGAATTTATTTTTTTTAATTGTGTATTTATTCTTACATGTTTAAACTTTAGTCACCTTTTGGGCACCTCAAAACTGCACTCCATTTGTTGCAATACACCTATCGAGATGCTTTTTTCCACTGTTTAAAGAAGTTTTTTACTTATCAATTTTAATGCCTTTTCGTTTTTCTGCTGCTTTTTTTGTTTGTTTCACCTCTTCCATATCAGCAAAATGTTTCCCTTTGAGGATGTTTTCCATCCAGGGAAGAAAAAAAAAAAAAAAGTCGCTTGGGGTGAGATCAGGTGAACAGGGAGGATGGGAAACTGGAGTCATGTTGTTTTTGGTCAAAAACTGCTAAACACCCAGTGTAGTGTGGGCACATGCGTTGTCACGGTGGAAGAACAGTACCTGTTTGTCACAACTCAAGACGTTTCTTCCACAAATCATGTTGCAACCTTCTCAAGACTTCCAGATGAAAACCTTGGTTGACTGTCTGATCCGGGGAAACAAATTCCGAGTGTATTATAAGTGGCCTGCCCTCCAAAAGATACTTCTGGGTTTTTTGGGTCCCCTCCTTGTACTGCTTACATGTTTTGACTTGTATTTTGATATTATTCCACCTGACACTCTGTTTCCTTGGTCCCCGTGACCATCTCAGGCCCTATTTGTTATGTTAACTCACGTGGACATACTTCTCTAAATTCTTCATCTCGAGTTTCCTGTTCAGTCTTGATTTACAGTTTTTTGCTTCCACACACGTCCCTAGAATTGCACGAAGGATGCTTTCACGGCTCATGCTTACCCATCAAGCCACTCAGTGGCTTCATCAGCTCGTCTGACCTCCTTATAAAGGGAACAAATCAGGCAAAATCCTTTGCTAAGAAGGTATATGCCTTGTGCAGACCATGCTCCTTATTTATATATGTAAAGCTGGAAAGAATGTAAAATCAATTACATTACACAGAAGGTTAGAAAACCTGTAAATACTTTTTTATTACCAAGAATACCTACAGAGTTAAAATCCACATGGAACTCTATTATTCCATTTGATAACTTAAACAGTCTAAGGAAATACCTAAATTGTTCCTATCTTACTTTGAAAGATCTATTCTAAAAAAAAATTGTCTTAAAATAATTTATTAAATTTTTAGCTTCTGAGTGCTGGAATACTTTTTTTTTTTTTTTTTGGCACCATTACACTTCTGTGAATCTTTATATTGGAAGAAAGTAAAAAGTACCAATCAAGTGATGTGAATATACTTACTAAAACTGAAATTCTTGAAGCACAAATTCTGCTTCAGTAATTTCATCATGTGTGAGGTTGTAGGAGTCAGTCATAAGGTATGTGATATTCTAGGAGTGTGTGGGGAGGAAAAACGCTGTGGCTTGACTTAAGATCTGTCCATAGAGGCTGAGAAAATGATCTTGCCATGCACACTGACTTTACTATACAGGCAGGCAAGACTCCGTGCCCGAGAGCGGTGAAGGGACAGTTGTGGTTCAGGCACCAGCCGGCCTCTGAGGTCTGAGTTGTGCATGAACCCTATGGATATTGTTCTGCATTTATCTTGCTCACTTGTGTGAGACATACTTCACTATAAGCCATCGTGTTTGGCAGATGGCAATTTTTGTGACAGTGTTCCTGCAGGAGATTCCAAAGGATTCCTGACATGTTGATCTCTAGAAGAAAGCAATGAATTGATCATTTCCTCCTTATTTTCTCAAACAAGGATAAAGAAGAAATAAACCTTGAGTCAATCCACAAACTACCTTTCTTCATTTCTATCTTCATCAAACCTTTGGATATACATGTGGACACAGAGATACTTCCATTGCATTTCCCTCTGGTTTAACAGCATAGAGTGAACTTACAATATTTCTACCAAGCCCAGAATCAATATTTTTAAGGTAAGAATTATCTCTTAAGTATGTGACACATTATAAAAGACACATCATAAAAATTGTGTGAAGAGAGTTGTTAGAATAAAACATGGTGCGAGCTGGGGCTATATCTTACCATTTACATTAGTTCTTACAGAAATAATTCCTGGTGACTCTTTCTCTAAAGTTGCATTTTTCTAGGCACATGACCTTGGCATAATACATGCACTAATTTTTCTATCATGAGAGATTTCTGCTCCTAAGAGAAGAAGCCAGTGCTGAGTAACTTACTATAGAGGCAGTATCCAGGCATCAGACAGGTGAGTGGGAATTAAGCAAGGTGTGTCCAAACAGGCTATAGGATATGAGTAGGTATTCAGAGCAAGATTCCCAGGGCACTACATTGAATAAATCTGACTGAATTTAAAAGTAGAGACTATGGTAGACTCTCAGTTTTATATCTGGTGGGGCAACAAGGATGGGAAGAGAAATAGGAAGGAAGAATTCCTTCCCACTGTGTGGGCACACATGGCTACTCACCAAAAAGTCTCAAGGAACAAGGCTGCCACAGATGGGCTCCCAGAGCCCAAGTAGGCATCTGTGATTACGGATGCTGAACTCCACAGCATGAGGGTATTGATGTTGTCGATATCTTCCTTACAACTGTTAGGACTGACTCAACAGCTGCAAAATGGAAACTGTAGGTGGGAGGGAGCAGGCAGGAAGTCCTGGGTCATAACTGTAAGTAATTGGGAAACAGGATGAGAGGGAGACAATACAGGAGCAGGAGGGCTGACACTAAATGCCTATTTTTATTTTCATTTTAAACAAAGTATCCCTGACTCAGTGGCATGACTGAATCTAATCTCAGAAGTTTTGTCTGCGGGTTCGAGACCTGCCCCGGCAACTTGGCGAGACCTCGTCTCTACAATAAATCAAAAATTGACCGGGCGTGGTAGCGCGTGCCTGTAATTCTGGCTGCTCGGAAGGCTGAAGCGGAAGGATCGCCGGGGCCCAGCAGGCGAGGTTGCGGTGGCCGGGAGCGGCCACTGCACTCCTGTCTGGGCGACAGAGTGAGACTCCAACTCGAAAAAAACAAAAACAAAAACAAACAAAAAGAAAATGCTCTTATAGAAACTTTAACAATGAGTTTTTTAAAGCTCTCAACTATTTTGTGAGCTTTATTAATTTTTTAAAATGTTTTCAACCTATGAGTTAATATTTGTTATTCTATAATCAGTGGGCACCATCTTTATGCAAGTGATAATTCAACAAAATTTCAAAGTTAAATAATTTTATATTATTAAACCATTCCAATCACTCAGTCTGTAGCTCAGCTGCACGTAGTATAGCTCTTTGCCCACCGATTACATGTATTTTTGACTTGCATAATATAAACTATCTCTTATAATACCTAGAATATTGTAGATGCTCAATAGATGATGCCTATTTAGTACATCATTGCTAAAAGTCAAACCATTTTATTGAAACAAATATTTGGGAAGTAAAGACTTATATATGTTACCAATGATCGATGTCATGGTTACGCTTTTTTTCCCCAAGCACGTTAAGTAGTAATTAATCACATTTAGAACAGAGCATTGAGATAAATAACACTGTCATGCATCACTTAATGGCGAAGTATATTCTGAGAAATGCATGGTTAGGCAATTTCATTGCATGAACATCATAGAATGTACTTACACAAACCTAGATGATACAGCCTACTACAGCCTAGGCTATATGGCACAACCAATTGCTCCTAGGTTACAAACCTGTACAGCATGCCAAATACTGCAGGCAATTGTAACACAATGGTATTTGTGTATTTAAAGCCTATCTAAACATAGAAGAGGTACAATAAAATAAGGTATTATAATTTTATTAGACTACCTTCTTTGACTGAAACCTTGTTATTCGACACATGATTGCAATGAAAAATTAACATTTCAAGTAAAGAAATAATGTATGAGACAGAAGGCATTGAAATTACATCTCAGAGTGGAACGTGAAGATTGTAGGAATTACACATGTAAATATCTTAATTATTTAAATTATCTTCTATTATCTAATGTAAAAAAAATAAGAGAAAGGTCTGAGGGTTGCGGAGGGACAGGAAAGAAAAAGAAAACGTATCCAGAAACATGCCCTCAGGAGGAAAACGGTGAGCTTAAAAGCTAAGTGCGAATAGAATTGCCATCTGCAGCTAAGAAGGCATCACTTCAACGTTGTCATGTGGCAGAAGAGACTGTTAGAACAGTCTAGTCCCATTTGTGCACTTGCCCCTCCAGGGATATCTGAGGGAAAGCAACAGCACTGTCCTCGATGCTGCAGCTGTGACTGTCATCCGTCCTGTCAGCTCTGCAGTCATTCCTGTTAAGACTATGCTGTAGCTATACAGATGACATTCTTTTTAAAAAAATTATTTATTTATTTTAATTATAAAGATGTGGGGTACAATTCAGGGTTAGGTATACAAACATTGATTATACAGGTACCGTAGTTGATGAGGTGTGCCCCTCCCTCCCCTAGCAGTTTCCCTCAACTGCCAATCCCACCCCCTCTCCCCTGACAGTTTCCCATTACTGCCAAATGCTTTCTTATAGTATTATAATTGTTCAAGGTCCACTTATGAGTGAGAACATATGATACTCTGTTGTTTGTTTCTGTGATAGATCACTGAGTATGATCGACTCCAAATCCATCCAAGTTGCTGCAAAGTCCATATGTTTGTCCCTCTTTATGGCTGCATAATATTCCATATGACCCAGCAATTCCCTTATTGGGAATATACCCAGAGGAACTCAAATCATTCTACAAAATAGATACCTGCACACGTATGTTTGTTGCAGCTCTATTCACAACAGCAAAAACATGGAACCAACCATGTTGCCCATCAAAGCTGGACTGGATAAAGGAAATGTGGTACTTATACACAATGGAATATTATGCAGATAATATTCTAATTTGAGGTCACACCAAAGCTGTAAAACAGATGCTTGTTGTGGTTAAATGGCTTATGTGTTTCAATATATATTATCTCTTAAAAAATTAGTATGTATTTGAGAAAATCCTACAGAATAAAGGAGACAAGGACTCCCAGACTGTCCTTCTGCATTACTTCATGTGGCTTGCTTTCTTTCTTTCTTTCTTTCTTTCTTTCTTTCTTTCTTTCTTTCTTTCTTTCTTTCTTTCTTTCTTTCTTTCTCTTTTTTTCTTTCTTCTTTTCCTTCTGCATTACTTCATGTGGCTTTCTTTCTCTCTCTCTCTCTCTCTCTCTCTCTCTTTCTTTCTTTCTTTCAACTTTTTTTCTTTTGAGTTCTGTCGCCCAGGCTAGCGTGCAGTGGCATGACCATGGTTATTGCAGCCTCGACCTGCTGGGCTCAGGCGATTCTTCCACTTCAGCCTCCTGAGTAGCTGGGACTGCCGGCCTGCGCCACCATGCCCAGCTAATTTTTTGATTTAATTAGTTTAATTTTTTGCCATGTTGCCCAGGTTGTTCTCGAACTCCTGGGTTCAGGCACTTCTCTTGCTTCACCCTCCCAAGGTGTCGGGATTACAGGCGTGAGCCACAGCACCCAGCCTTAATGTGGCATTAGAGCTACCTGTAAGGAGAAGGGATCACTTTGAGTGAGTGAGGTTCATGAGTCAACATCATTTTTATGGCCACCGCCATTCACTTACAAACTTATCGTGTGCCAAGCATCGTGCTAACCATTTCATTTCATTGACCGGCTATGCAATAAAGAAAAAAACAGATCTAGTCCCAAAGCTCACAGCTTCCAGCCTGGTGGAGGAGGAAATAGACCTCACCCAAGTCACAAATAGATGATTCAAAACTGTAATAAGTGCTGTGAGAGAAAAGAAGAGGTTACTAAGATTACAACAGAGATCGAGCATTTGGGGGGGCCTATCAGGAATTCACTTACGATACTTTCAGCCACAAGAAAAAGGAACTCTGAGCCAAAGTGGCTTAAACCAAAAAGAAATTTCCTCTTACATCATAGGTCACTAGGAGGCAAAGAAGGTTTTGCAGGTGGTGAATTCAGGTACTTGGGTTCTTCTCTGTGCTGTATCAGTTTCCTTCCATACCTGGGTCTTTTTATGGTTATAAGATGTCTCAGAATTAGTTTATTTTTCTCTCACTTAATAAGGATGGTTGTAGCTAGGATTACTTGCATTCTTGTTCCTATCCAGTAGGGAAGGGAAAGGGGAATATGCTTATGGACTGAGTTCTTCCCTTTGGTCTAATTGGGCCACTGGGGCAGAAAGGCTGCTAGTTGGTCAGAAAGACCCATGGCCCTCTATCTCTAGCTGGGCATAGAACCACCTGGAATAAAGATTAAATGTCTCAACTTTCCAAATAACTAGATGTGGCTGTGGCTAAGTTTTAGTGATGGAATATAAGTGATCTGCGTAATTTCTGGGCTCTGTCATTACAAGGAGGGAGTATGGCTTTCCTTGTCTCTTCCCTTCCTGCTGCGGGAATGTGAATATGACATCACTGAAGGTGGCAAAGCAGCATGGATCCCGAGTGCTTGGCTGCTACAGCACCATACCTGTCTTCCTTGACCATCTACCTCCCTCCTCACTAATTTAAATGAGAGAGAAATACACTTCTAGTTTGCTTAGACCTCTGTTTGGGAGTATTTTCTGCCATGTGCAGCTCCAAATGAATACCCTCTCCTGGAGTCATTGCCCAGAGAGGAATGCCACGGTGGATTGACTTATTCCCATCCATATTCTTCCCTGGACTAAGAATGTTGTTACAGAGTTCCCAAGTGATGGAGGTTTTTAAAGGGTGCTGGGTAAAATCCAGGTACAATTAGGAAGGGAGAAGGGGGAAAGTTTGCTGAGTTACTTACCAACCCACAAAGTGTGACCATTAGAGAGATTATTAGTTAGCCAGGCAAAGAGAGAAGGGCTGAACAAGACAGACAAAGTCTGAACAAGAATGAACTTGGAGGTGGATATGTTCAAAGAACTGAATAAGCAAAGAGGGATGCAACCAGACGGTACAGGGCCGTTATTGCTAAGGTGACTGTATACCCACATTTGCCCAGAATTGTCCTAGTTTAACCCTGCTTTCTCAGAAAACTTACAACAGCACTCCCTTTCACTTCAAAAAAAGTTCTAGTTTGGATAATAAATTACAGTATTATTAATTTTTTTTACTAATAGCTTTATTGAGATATAATTCATATTCCATACAATTCACATTCTTAAATTTACATTCTTAAAGTATACAATTCACATTCTTAAATTTACATTCTTAAAGTATACAAAGTTCTGCCATTATCAGCACTGTCAAACTCCAGATCATTTTCATCACTCCACGAAGAAACCCCACACAGATGCTCTTCAACTTACAATAAGGTTACATCTCAATAAACCCATTATTGAGCTTATACTCATTATAAGTTGAAAATTTCATAAGTCAAAAATGCATTGAATGCACCCAACTCACCAAATATCATAGATTAACTCTGCCTACCCTAAACACGCTCAGAACACTTACATTAGCCTCCATTTGAGCAAAATCATTTGACACAAAGTCTATTTTATAATAGAGTTTTGAATATCTCATGAAACTGCAAGGCACTACCAAGGCAGCCTATGTTAAGGGATTTGGACTTTAGTCTAAATACAGTGAAGCAGTCCTTCTAAATAGTATTCTAAGTCTAGTGAAGTAGAGAAGTGGTCTTTTTACTCACTTTCTGTTAGTGTGCACAGCTGGCTTTTACAGTTGTCCCAAACTCTGTCTTGTAGCTACAAGACATGAGCTCTCTTGTGTCTTGTTTCTTTTCCTAGGCTAACCTAGAAAATTCATCCTGTGTTAGCTCCAAAGGTTATGGAGCAGCAAAAGAACAGATAAAAGCCCGTTTCCGCCCCTTCTGAGCCATATTAATTCTCTTCGAGATTACTTCTCTGCCTGAATTTCTCATTCAACAATACAGTTATAGTACGAGTGATCTAGCTCTTTGTTGTACAGATATCATATAAACTATATCTCTGGGTTTTAAATAGTTTTGTTTATAGCACTTCTTTTCAAATCTCTTCTGGCTTGTTTTGGCTGATTTTGTAGCCATTCAGTCTGCTGAAAATAAGCTGCTGTCTGGTTTGTGGCCTTGAGCAAGTTATTGAATCTTTCCTGGGCCACTTTTCTTATTTGTAAAATGGTGTTATTAGCACTATTACCTCATAGGGATTGTATTAGTCAGCCTGGGCTAGCCATAACAAAATACCACAGACTGGATGGCTTAATCAAACAAAATGTGTTTGGTCACAGTTTGTAGAAGTCCAAGATCAAGGTGCCATCAGGATTGGTTTCTGGTGAGGCCTCTCTTCCAGGCTTGTAGATGGCCACCTTCTCACTGGGTCCTCTCTTTGTGTGCCCAGGGAGGGAGCTCTATTGTCTCTCCCTCTCCTTATGAGGACACCAGTCTGATTGGATTAAGACTCACTCTTATCACCTTGCTTAAGTTACATTTTTATAGGCCGTATCTCCAAATACAATCACATGGGGGTTAGGACTTCAACATATGAATGTGGAGAATGGGACACAGCTTAGTGTATAACCAGGGTGTTATGAGTAGTAAATGAAATACTGCATGAAAAGCACTTAGAGTTTTATTTTCTTTATTTCTATATACAGCATACTTGATGAAGAATTAAAATAGCATTTAATTATATTACAAGGGCAGTTACTATTTAAAATTAAAGAGGATGAGAAAGGAAGATAGCTTATCATAAAATAACAAAATTGCATATATCTTAATTGTCTATAAGAAAAATAACTTGCAATATGGGTTCGTTGCTTTCTAACAGCAGGGTTTGAAGGAATAATCCAATACAAGCAATAACGTGCATGTGTATTGTTATTATGTGTAAATTCAGAAAAGAAAAAAAGCAGCTATTTTTAGTGCCTGCCACACAACTGACACAGTTTTAATATATACAGTCTTGCTATTTTATTGCAAACTATATTCCTCTTAGTCTTCATCTCTAGTTTTTTTGTATGTTTGATTTTGGGGTTTTTATTTTTTTAGTTGGGAGTTTCACTCTGTGCCCAGGCTGGAGTGCAGTGGCACACTCATGGCCACCGCAGCCTTGACCTGCTGGGCTCAGGTGATCCTTCTGCCTCAACTTTCCAAGTAGCTGGAACTACAGGTGTGTGCCACCATGCCCGGCTAATTTTTCTTGATTAATTGTAGAGATGGGGTCTCACCAAGTTGTCCAGGCTGGTCTTGATCCCCTGGGCTCGGGCATTCCTCTCGCCTCAGCCTCCCAAAGTCCTGGGATGACAGGTGTGAGCCACTGCACCTGGCCCATCTCTAGGTTTTAAGTAGCAACTGCAGATGAGCTAAGGTTCATGAACACCAACATGTAGAATTAGGTGACACCCCACTGTGTGTAGTCATAACTCCCGATTTTCTTGAAACCTAAGAATTTCATTGAAAAGAACTTGAATCTGTCCCACAATTGTGGTTTATAGACAATAAAAAGGAGGACAGAGAAGATGTTGATGAAAGTTTTCTTTTTGTCTTTTAGAGTCATAGCCTCACTCTGTCACTTAGGCTGGAGTGCAGTGGCATGATCACAGCTACCACAGACTCAACCTGCTGGGCTCAGATAATCCTTCTGCCTCAGCATCCCAAGCAGCTGGGACTACAGGCTCATACCACCACATTCAGCTAATTTTTTTTTTTAATTTTATTGTAGCGATGAGATCTCACCATGTTGCCCAGGCTGGTCTCAAACTCCTGGGCTCAGGTGGTCCTCTTGCCTTGGCTTCCCAAAGTACTGAGACTACAGGCGTGAGCCACTGCAGAAGTTACTGGTTAGAAGTTATAATATAGCCCAGCAGAGCAAGGAGCCTGATGGGAGAGAAAATACCACCCTAAGTGAAGATGTAGTGAGCATAATTCACTACTGGTTTTCTGAGGTAGGAGAGAACTAGGCAAATGCAACCCCCCCCCTTTTTTTTAGTTTGGAGTCTCATTCTGTCACCCAGGCTGGAGAGCAGAGACACAATCACTGCTCACCACAGCCTCGTTATCCTCCTGAGTAACTGGGATTATAGGTGCACACCACCAGAGTTAATTAAACAATATACATATATATTTTTTGTAGAGACAGGTCTTGCTGCTCAGGCTGGTCTTGACCTCCTGGGCTCAAGCAATCCTCTTGCCTTGACCTGTCAAAGTGCTGGGATTACAGGCATGAGCCACCACACTTGGCCAGCAGATAGATGGAAGGACATTTTTAAAAAAATGACAGGCACAAAACAAACCACAAAACTTCTTCACTAGGGATTGAAGCAATTCTGCTCTGGTAACAGGACACTGACCCTCCTGGAGTCCTGGGGGAAATAAAACTTCCCTGGTTTTCTCAGTACTCCTATAAAACAAAACAAAACAAACAAACCTAGTTTTATAAGACGTAGAGATATATCTGATATGTCTGATATATAGATAGGCAGTGTTCGCTTTGACTTCTTCACATACTAGAAGACTTAGATCTATGTTCATTGTCTCAGTCATTGCTTTGATTTGAAAAGATGACGCTTTTCTCATTTCTCTGAGAGAGCCAAATGGTTACAGCTGGACTAGGTCCCTAAATTAATCCCAAGGTTTCAGGAGGACTAGAGCACTATCTCCTAGTATTTGCATTTCAGAAGGGATGGAACCTAAACCTAGGAGATTTCTCTAGACTATAAAAGCCAAGACCTGGGTTTATATGGAAAGATATATTTATATTCTCAAAGGTTAGAGTGAGAACTCAGCATCCTTTCCATCCCATTTCGAAGGAACAAAGATTTTGGTTTCCTTTCTCCTTTTGGGGGAAAGAGTAGCCGGGTCATCTTTCTCAAATATATAAAATGAGAAAACCTGTTATCAGTCCCCCATCCTTGGAGTGTCCAACCACTCACGAAGAAGGTCCCATCTTGCTTTCATCTTTTTGCTCCAGGGGTAAGTTATAGGGAAACGGATCCAATGAACTTATTATTTGCAGTAAACTAATTAATATCAAAGTTGTCTCTGATTCAGGACATCCATGTGAACATTCAGAATGAACTAATAAAAATAAATTTTCAAAACCCAACATCCTCAAACCTGGCTTGCCAAGAAGAGCTCTTAAGAAAGACAAATTGCTTGACTACCTAATGGTATAGTAGTGAATACAGATGGCCAGGTCTAGAGGCAGATGGGGACAAGGCTGAGGGGACAGTTGCAGACCTACAGTGAGAAGGTGCCAAAGGGTACCACAGCAAGAGGACATCAGCACCACTCTATGGGTGACCTGAGCCACTGGCAAAGAGTGCTGTTAACGAGACTGTTCTGGATGGGTTCTGGAATATTAAAACAGGCTAACAGAGCTTTCGTAGAATTGTTGACAGTGTTTAAATTACTTTGGAATGTCTAGAAGAATGCAAGAAATGGGATGAACTGAGGCCCTTTACTATGCGGGTTGGGAGCATATTGTTAGGGACTAGGTCTTAAAATCATAAACATACCTATGAGCCATGTGCTGGTGAGACCCCAGGGACCTTATTGCTATTTTCTTGTAGCTGAAAAACTATTTATATTTTATACCAAGGATATGAAGAAAAAATAGAGGTGGGATGGTGATGAAAGATCTCAGAAGCAAACTGTAGTCTTCAAGGAAAGGGTCAGAAGAGGAAACTGTCAGTGTTGTAATAACTGTTTTTTACACCTGTAGCTGGACAAATGCAATCAAGTTTTGTGTAAATTAAACACTCAACAACTTTGTGGCACAATGAAAAGTGGTAGGAGGCCGGGCTCGGTGGCTCAGCCTGTAATCCCAGCACTTTGGGAGGCCGAGGCGGGTGGATTGCCTGAGCCCGCGGGTTTGAGACCCACCTGGGCAACTTGGGGAGACCTCGTCTCTACAATTTAAAAAAAAAATGAGCTGGGTGTGGTAGCACGTGCCTGTAATTCCAGCTACTTGAAAGGCTGAGGCAGAAAGATCGCTGGAGCCCAGCAGGTCGAGGCTGCGGTGGTCATGAGTGTGCCCCTGCACTCTAGTCTGGGAGACAGAGTGAGAGTCCAATTCAAAAAAGAAGAAAAGTGGTAGGTGTGATCAAAATATGCTCATCGATGTAAAATGATGGAACATCTGTATAGAAGTTTATTTGGGATCCAAAGAAATACTCCGGAGTAAGAGGAATAGATGCTGATTTTCTTATTTGCTGTGAAGTCTTACCAATCATTTCAGGTAAAGTTTTTGGTTACTTCATGTGTTTACCACTTTGTGAGTCATGTTACTACTCACTTTCACAGTGCATTTTCAAATGTTGACTAGACACTAGTATTTTAAGTAGAGCTACTTTGTAGAGATCTTAAAATAAGAACTGTTAGTGTCTGTCACTGTTGCATAAGCAAAACCAAAATATTTAATGATTGTAAATGAGTAAATGCAACTTTTTAGACAACGTAGTATAAGAATAGCTAATTTTGTAATCTACATCCAGCCCACACTATCCATCTATCCATCTACCTACTTATTTATCTATCCATCCACCCATCCATATATATATATATGCAAGTTAAGAGACTTATTATTCCTAAATGCAATCGTATATTATTAGACTATATGTTACAATTTGTCAATGACGTCAACCACCTGAAAGAGCAGGAGAAGTCTGTTGCACAGGCCATGAAACACTGATACAGTGTTTCCGTTGCATTTCTTTTTGGGATCTGATTTAGGGTCTTTATGTCAGAGGGACAGAGGACTGCTTTGATGAAGACTTGTTCATCCATCTGTTTTGCTGCCACCCAACACAATGATTTTTGGTATCAAAGAAGAGAACTTGTTAAAAAGGGAATTGAACAACAGCAGGCAAAATCTCCCTTACGATTGGGAGGATTAAGATAGAGCCTTCTACTGGAAACTCTTACTAGAATTTCTCTATTCAAAAAACTGTTTTGGAAGATACCGAAAGGACCCATGCCAGTTAGCCTACTTCTGAAAATTCATATGCTGAGAGATTAACTGTGGAAGTGAAGAAAATAGAAAACCCTGACTTTAGTGTGCTGAGCTTGTTGATGGTGGACAGTGCCCAAACACATCCCATGAAAAAGATTCCTTGCTGTCTCTGATTGATCTTGGAGTAAGTTATTTGAAGACCCTGTGGAATGATAAAAGAAACATTTCATTAGTACTATCAGACATTTTTAGACCTTACACAATATAAATAAATCTCTTAAGCAGGAACCCTATCCAGTGAGCTCAATCTATCAATTATAGTTTGTTGAAAATCTTTTTAACATCTGACTGTGCTAAAAATGGGATAGTTAATCCATTACTAAAGATAGTAGTACATGTCTCAAATAACCATTCTTCATAAGGAACATTTGAAATCAAGCATATGTGATTCTTTTTTTCTTAAAATTTTTAAATTACTATTTCAGTGGTCAGTATATATTATTCAGTAAAAAAACAGTGCATTGATAATATCAGTAGAGCTTAACCACAAATGAAGATTTTAGAATGTTTATTATGATGGGCAACTGCCATTCATAAAAACATGTTTTCTTTAATAATTTCTCATTGAAAAAATGTGAGGTGATTGTTTCCCCTGTTGTGCATTCTGCCTCCCCAATGCAGAATTGAAAAAAACTACATCTCCCAACACAACTTGCTGCTAGGGTACAGACATGTGACTTAGATTTCACCAATCAAACATAGCCTAATGAGCCTTTGATTTGACTGACTGCATGAGAAAATGGTGGCCTAACATTCATATTTGCAGTCATGCGTGTTTCTGAGTTTGAGGGTAAATAAGTTCTGGAATCCCAGTAGAGGAAGTGTGGGTTTGAAGTCAGATGAGACAGACTCTCCCTTAAAAGGGCAATTCTATTGTGTGTCCTTGAAAGGCGTTCCTAGAAAGTTAGCCTTGGTTTGCCCTACCTGTGCTTCTGTTGACTGTGTGGGCTTCCAAATAACTCTTAGTAAAGTTCTTCCTACTTAAACTAGCTGGTGTAGACTCTGTTCTTCTGTAACCAGTAGCCATGAGTGGCAATAAGTATACAATATGATATGTCAGGAATCTAAGTGAAAAAAAGAATTCTTAAGCCAGAGGTTTGTATAAAAAAATAAAATTAAGAAAACAAATTTTAGGATATTGCAAAATAATTCCTAATTTTTCTTCAGCTATTTAATTTTTACTCTTTTTTTAACTTCCATGGTCATTCACAAATGCTGACTTTGTATAACACTTATTTAAAAAATAACTTTTTGTGGCAAGAGGCTAAACAGCACAAGTTGATTTTCTGGGATTAAAGTCAATTTTCTGGAACTTCAGAAGCCATTATTGATTTCTGAGCCTGTGCTAGTACATTATGATGAACATGAACCATGTTTTCTTGCTTTCAGCAATTCAGTGTACAACGTTTACGCTCAACTTGGCTGAAGAGAGCCAGATAGGAATGAATTGGCAATATTTATTAGCAAACATCATGTAATATACAGAAGTAGAATGTGTAATAAAATCATTTGTGACCTTGTTTTTTAATCCCTACTGATTACATATGTCTTTTGGGTTAATTTCTAAAGTGAAGCTCAAATATTATTTCACAAGCTATTTAGCACAACTCTTTTCTCAGAACTTTTTTTTACACAGTTGAATCCAAGCATCACAGCAGTATTGAATTCAGGTGCTAAATTTTCTGCTCCTTCCAAATGTTGTGCTATCTCTCTGTCGTTATTCTCTGATACTCTCCTTTCTCTCACTGTCCCATCAATCACCAGGTTCTGTCAATTCTATTTCTAAATGTATCTTGCACTTATCCACTTTTCTCAGTTTCTACTTCCATCACCCTAGTTCCGGCCATCATCATCTCCCTGGGATTACTGTAATAGCTTCACAACAGCCCTCGGACTTCTTCCCTCTCTAATTCTATACACACCCGATAAAGTGATCCTCCCTTGCTTTTATTAAGGCCTATCAATAGTTTCCCATTTAACGTAGAATACAGTCATATGTACTTTTTGTAGTGTTGCAGTTTGGGTTCCTCAAGAAGTCTCAGAGACAGAGATCAGCATGGAGGAAGTTGATCAGGGAGCATCGAAGGCAATTCCAAAGAGGACTGACAGCCGAAGGCAGTCAGCTACCTGGCAGCACCACCAGCAGCTGGTGAAGCATTGCTTCAGTTGTGAGAGGAACCTTGGTGGTGCATCACAGCACCCATACGTGGCCCTAAATCAGTGGGTCCTGCCCACTTCTCAAGTCCCATCCCGTGCCATGCTTCCCTCACTCGTGCGTCAGGCCTTCTGCACATCTGTTCCCTGGAAACAAGCCATTTACCACCAGGGGATGTTTGCATCTTTTCTCCCATGCCTGGAATCCTCTGTCCCAGCCCTTTACCTGGCTGGCACTCTCACCCAGGCTTCAGGTCTCTGCTTAAATATGGCTTCCTCCAAAAAAGTATCCCCTGCCTCCCTAATTGAAGATCATCACTGTTATTCCTTATCACAGCACTGCTTTATCTTCTATATGCACTCATCAGTCTTTGTTTTTCTTTAAAATTATTATTATTTGACTTCACCAGGTATAAGCTCCATGACAAAAGGGAAACCATTTTTGCTGACATTTGTCTTGCCAATGTCTATTACAGTACCGGCTCATAACGAATCATATATATAAACTGATATATTTATATTGGCTGAATGAATATAAATCTTCACCATGCGTTTTATAAAAGCTTCATGATTTCCAGGTCAGACTGATCAAATTTATTATGTATCAGTCAGACAGTAGCAATGACTAACACTAATAATGTGTCAAAGCAACCTTAATGTGATGATTAAAAGGATAGTAATTACTACAGCAACTGTCTTATTAGAGAAGCACAACATTGTCACCACTAATTATAGTAACAATAAGTAAATAAAAGAATTGTGCTACCCCTCCTAATGGGTTATTATTCAGGGACAAAATTTGAAAAAAGAAATGAATTACAAAAAGAGCCTGATGGCTAGTTGTGTGGTTACTGAAAGTGGATCTGGTTGAAGAAAACTTAAATGACAATCACCTTACAAGGTCATCTCACACAATTGTACAAGGTCAATGACGTAAATTTGATTAGCAAGTTTCACTAGAAGGTGATTGATGAAATGGATCAACACACCATTAAGACTAAATGGGTCTGAGCCCAGTTGGAAGTTTTAATTGATTAAGTAGATTGTCATGAGATAAAACTGAGTCAGCAGAAAGCCTCAAGACTTTATACATTAAAAAAATGTTTCTAAAATGGAATGTTGTGTGACCTTTAATTCAATTAAACTACCATTGAACAAAGCTGCTGCCTGATTGACTAAGACCTGATTTTATGGTGATTCTTTGCTGTCAGTGTATGAGGATGCATTTTTGTACCTGCACACAGATGTGAGAGAGAAAAATGGGCTAGCAATAATATTGATGACCTGTAACAGACCAAAAAAAATATCATTTTTACTAGTAACAATAGTCGCAAGAATCCAAAGGCCACTCTTATCTTTTCAATTTTTAACAAATAATATTTGTCTTTTTGTTAGTCATTGGGAGAAATGTGGGTCAAAACGTGGATATAATTTCCTTTTAGTATTTAAGTCTTTTGAGTCCCTTTTGTTTTAAGTTGCCGGAATGGAAGTCTCATGAGGACAAAGACTGTCTTGTTCATCAATATATTCCAGTTAAGCACAGAAGACCTTAATAAGTATTTTTTTGACTGAATTATGAACATCACAGAGGATGGAGCTAGACCAGAATTCTTCCACACCAATAAAGAACACTTTCATCAAAACCTTTTGTTTTCTCTGCTTTGTTTATTTTTAATGCTGTTACTCAACCTATCAACTCTAGTGCACGGAATCATTTTCTTACTCTCTATATACTGTGATTGTTTACTAAACTCTACCAGGAATTAATACCTATTCTTCTGTCACATATATCGGAAAAAAATGCCTCAAGTGTTTTTAACCACCTTTCTTTCAAAATATTTGGGCATAACCATTTTAGTAAGGATTACTGGTTTATTGAGTGTGTGACATAAAACTTTACCTTCCTTCTTCTGCTTGTAGAATACACTTAACACATCAAAATGATATTGAGTGTAATTCCTCTTCCACCTGTCATTTCTCTGAGCGCTCCTAGACATTTTTTTCCTCTAACCTGGACTCCCTGAGGGGATGCATCTTCTGAGTTGATGTGCTGATGTTTTTTCCTAGACATAGAGACTCAATTGGTATCTCTCTCTATCTCTTTATTGACATCCCCTCTTCTCTGTCCCTGGCATCAAGTAACTAATCTGATTGAGACATCTTTGGAGAAAAATCTGGACATGCTCACCTCAGCTTTTCCATTGTGTGTTTCCCTCGTGGGAACTCGCTGCTTACCAGGAGAATTTGATCTCTGATGTTTCTCTGGGAGCAAGCTCTTCCCTGACTCATGGGGCAACCTACTTCAGTCCAGTATTGCCTGCAGCTGGGGGCTATGCTTCCCTATTTTTGTTTGTTTGTTTGTTTGTTTTTAGAGTTGGAGTCTCACTCTTGTCGCCCAAGCTGGAGTGCAGTGGCATGCTCATGGCCACCGTAGTCTCAACCTGCTGGGCTCAGGCGATCCTTCCACCTCAGCCTTCCAAGTAGCTGAAACTACAGATGCACACCACCACGCCTGGCTAGTTTTTGTGATTTATTGTAGAGAAGAGGTCTCACCAAGTTACCCAGGCTGCTCTCAAATCCCCGGGCTCAGGCAATTCTCTTGACTTGGCCTCCCAAAGTGCTGGGATTACAGACTGAACCAGGTTTCCTAATTCTTATGGGTAATGATAAGAGTCAGGTGGATGGTATCCCTCATCCTAGCTGCTATTTTAATCCTCATCTTCACATTAGTCTTCTTTCTGTGGAACAATCAAAGATGTTATTTATTGGACTTTCACCATTTTGTTACCTGGGCCAGGATCACCGAGAAACAAGTTATAAGGAACAACACCTAGTGTGGAGTTATAATGTGGTAGCCCCAAATCTGAGAGGGTTTGCATATAAGGTTCTTACCTGTTCCAAAGAAGTCACCTGGAGGTTCAGCAGGAAAGACATTATTAGAACTTATGGGAGGCATCGATTGTGGCAGGTTGGTATAAAATCTGTACCTCGGGGCAGTATAGCAAGCAGTTTTATGATCAAAGCAATCAAGTTAATCATTCAAATTCCTATCCTGTGTGTACAGTTTGCATTGATTAAGAGTGACGACTACATTGTTTCAGTTTTGCTTGGTCACCTGCATCCCATGACTCATTGCTAGGAATATGCACACCCTTCAGAGACCAACCCTGGCAAAAGGCCACTTCCTGAGGGAAGGAGCAGGACGAAGTCAGATATAGGGGAAAACAGTCTACTAAGGGACCCCCCAAAAACTGGAAGTATCTTTTGGAGGTGGGTCACTTGTAGTAGAGGCTTCCCCTGTTACATAAGTGTTCTAAGAACCTATCGGCATCAGTATACCAGCTAGTGTTATGAGAGGCTGCCTTTGCCTTCAGTGAATTTTTTTTTGGTTGTTTGTGTGTGGAGATTCTTTCAATACATTTGCCCATTTCATGATGGGTGATATACTAACATACCTGCCCGTACCATGCTGAGTGTTCAGCAGTTTTTGGCCCAAAACAGCATGACTTCTGTGCTCCGCCCCCCCATTCACCCAATCTCACCCACGAATGACTTTTTTGTTTGTTCCCCCAGATAAAAAAAGTCCTTGAAGAGAAATGTTTTGCGGGTGTGGAAGAGATGAAACAAAAAACAGCAGAAGCCCTAAAAGGCCTCAAGTTAACAAGTTCAAAAACTGTTTTGAACAGTGGGAAAAGCATCTCAATAGGTGTGTTGCATCAAATGGAGAGTACTTTGAAGGTGCCTGAAGTCTAAACATATAGGAATAAATACACATTCACAAAAATAAATACATCCCAATTTTCAGGGGGTTCCCCCTTGTATGTCTGGACGACACCTCACAGGAGTGATCAAAGCCTGAGCTTGGTGTTTAGACACCCACGTGTGAGCAGGACATACTGACCTGGTGTCAGGGCTGACCTAACCTGTAGACACAGTAGGCATGATACTTGAATCCCACAACACTTTCAGTGTCCCAAGAACATGTTTTCATTTCTTTAAACTCTGGAGAAGCTTGGATTTGTCTTTATACCAATGCAGTTATAAAGTGCAATTTTTTAATTTTTTTGACAGTTTCTTACAATTTTTCATGAAAGGAGCTCTTAAAGGCAAAAGTGTGCAGGGTTCACAAAAGGCATCGTGTGTGCTTGCTTGATGGTCTGTAGAGTCTTTTTGTTTTTTTTGAGTCAGAGTCTCACTCTGTCACCCAGGCTAGAGTACAGTGGCACGTTCACGGCCAACACAGCCTCATCCTGCTGGGCTCGGGCAATCCTTCCGCCTCAACCTTCCAAGTAGCCGGGACTACAGGTGCACACCACCACTTCCAGTTATTTTAAAAAATTTATTGTAGAGATGAGGCCTCACCAAGTTGCCCAGGATGGTCTTGAACCCCTGGGCTCAGGCAATCCTCTTGCCTCTGCTTCCCCAAGTGCTGGGATTACAGGTATGAGCCACCGTGCTTTGCTTGTAGAGTCTTTTAGTAGACTGGTCAGCAGTTTACATTGGCGTGGTCGGTGATTAATTGCCCTAACTTAAGTAAAGTGATTCAGATGGATCTTGATCTGATGGACACATGCAGTGTGGGTCCTCTCTGTTCCGTGCACGGGTGAGTGGTTGCTACTAATACAGGTGGAATTAAAGTGTGAGTGGCTCTAAGCAAACAAAACTTGAGCAGCCTTGTTCTGAAGCAGACACAAGGGCGTCAGCAAGGGTGTGGTCTCAGGGTGCAGGTTGCTACAACTTTCCCTTGAGGGACCCTTGGCATGCATTTTCCCAGTCGGGGGCCTCAAGCAGTGCTAGTGTGACAAGAGGTGGAACAAAGATTCATTATGGGAGGGGGGTGCATTCTGTATGTAGTCCTTTTAGATATTAGGAGGCAGGATAGTTGATTGCTTTGTACCTACCAAACACTTGTGACGTTCTAGAGTTAAAATTGGAACACCCCAAGTTCTACATCTGGGTGCAAGCTGCAGTGTGCACCAACAGCCTTGAATTCATATGGCTGATCTGCGGGGTCAAATATAAAAATGCTGGAAGAATCAATAGACAAACTTCAAAGAGACATGATGGGAATGAAGACCAGAACCATGCTGTCGGTCAAACCACCACCACCTGGATTGAGGGCACTCCCTTGAGAAGATTTAAGAGTTCAAAGTGGTGGAGAGATAGTATCTGTAGAAACTTCCATGGGCTCCCTAGGGCCTTTAGGGAGCAGGCATTACAAATTCTCAAAGCAGTTTCAGTTCAGGAGTTTGTTGAGGGTGGTTTTCTAGGTGAAACAAATGTGGAGGACTTGGTGATCACTTTCTCTGACTACTGGTTTCTTAAACCTAAGCAATTCCCTAAGAAAGGACGGTGCCAGGAGACTCTGAGACCCAAGACTAAAAATGATGGCTCTCCAGATACTCTGGAGGCTCCACCGCCTTACAGAGCTCCCAGGAAAAGCTGTGTCAGAATATGATGCTTAAAGGAAAAAGGGACATTACGGTGTTTTACTGGATGGGAAGAAAAGTACCTTGAACAAGACTTGGTGACTGGAACTGTCTTCACTGTGTTCAAATCCTTGCAGAGAGATTTAGTTACAAGTGCCACTCTGAGAGAAGAAATAGCATGCATGGGTGTGCTTTTCTTTCCAGATATGATAAATGTATAATACCAAAATTAAGCTCATGCTGAGAAATTCTTTCTCTTTAAGCTCACAGTTGTGCATGCTATACAACTGGCATCTTTTGACAGGCAATCTGGTGAAGATAAAACCCAGATTTTTTTTTTTTAATCTATCCGCCTGCATTCGATACTCTTGACTTTCTGCCTTGGCTTTTGGCAATACTACTACAGGGAATGTAACTTTTTCCTGGGATAATAGCCAGCAGCAGAAATTGGCTCGTTTTCTGCATTTGTTGGGTATGGGGCTAGGTCTCCTGATAATCTTATATGTCCTACCATCTCTTCGAACATTTTAATAAATGAGGAACACCAGAGGCCTAGCATGAAACTAATAAAATTATCAATGCACTAACAGTATTACAGTTATTCAAATGAGAGCCAACACTGGGGATGTCGTAGGAATTCCAACTCTATCCTGTTCTAGAGAATCCCTCTGCCTGACTAAGGCTGAGTGGAATAAGAAATAAGGAAAATTATATTTGGATCTTAATTTAACTTAAGATTTTTTTTTGACTTTGGTAACTCACAAGAGCAAGTGAATTTCATTTTGAACTCCAACTCTTTTACGTGTTAACATGCTAAGGAATCAATTCCCTTTTTAAGAAACTGTGAAATTCAGCAACCTACGGAAATATGTACAAAACAAATATATATCTTAACAAATGATTATAAAGTAATCACTCAAATTCAAGCAATAAGATATGGCCCTCTCCCTGTTATATCTTCTGCCCTCCCAAAGATAACTACTCACCTAGTAGACAGTGCACTATCATGCTTTTAGAACCTAAATATGTCTGTTGCCAATGGCCTGGCTGTTTGGTCTGCCTCTTGGAAAACTGGTGACTGGCAAATTAAAGACACTCCTTTTTGAGGCCCCAGACCATGACCACAGATCGCAATTACTAGATGAACCATGTGACTCACACATGTAGATACCCATGGTAAGGATCCCTCCTGATGGAACTAAAGAGATGAGACCAATTTAAGCTGCTGACTGAGTCTGCATCACCAGGTTGCAAACATTTTTGCCTAGGTTCATCATCCCGTTGAACATAGCAGCATAGAGACTGCCACCATCATGGACTGGGCACTACCCAGGGATTCTATGTCTCTGATGTAGAGGCTACCACTGCCTCAGACGTGTGACTCCTGTCAAAAGTTGGCTTGTTTGTCTCCCAGTGAATAAGGCTGCATGGTATGGGGTATCTGTGCCCACTCCTAGCAGACAGACTATGTTAGAACTTTCACCCTCTCCTGAGGCTAATGGTGGTGTCTCACCATAATTAACATTTTTTTTTCTGTTTATACTTTTCTAATCTGTTGCTATTTTTCTAATCTGCCTTAGTCCATTTTTTCTCTTTAACAGAATACCACAAAGTAATTTATAATGAGCAGAAGTTTATCTCTTACAGTTCTGGGAGCTGGGATGTTCAAGGTCAAAGTGCCAGCAGGTCTAGTGTTTGGTAGACATGTAACCACATGCCTTCAAGATGGTGCCTTGAACACAGCATCTTCCAGAGGGGAGAAATGCTGTTTCTCATATGGTAGCAAGTGAAAGAGCCAAGAGACAGATCCCACTCCTAAAAACCCTTTTATTAAGTTGTTAAATCCACCTATGATGGAGGAGCCCTCATGAACTAATTGCCTCTTCCTAAACATCCTACTTCCTAAAGCCGTTATATTGGCAATTAAATTTCAACATGAGTTTTGAAAGGGTTAAGCATTCAAACCATAGCACAATCCAATCAGCTCACCACTGTGGTCCATGAAACTAATCTGTGCCGTGTGTTCAGCTTTCTGTGTCATTTTCAGCCTGACGATGATGGGCTTTTTATCACAAAATCCACGAGCAGTGGGTGAATAGTTAAGGTATTTGACAGTCCTTCCATGCTCCTACTGTCCACAGGCATCTGATATTGTTGAGCTCTGGAAAAGCTTCCTCAAAAATAAAATTTAAAAATGACTTCAGAGTTTACCTCTCTTTTCTCCTTCAGGTCTGTACACTAGGGTAGGACAGATTAATCACTGAATGTGGCAGTTCCCAGAATAGGAGAACCTCCTCTCATCTGCTTCATGGGTGATGACCAGAACAAAAGGATCAGGAAGTGATGTAGATATTTTGAAAGTTGAGCATTCTGCCCTGACCATTCCTGAGAATAATGCATCTTTCTTTCCCCCAACAGCAATCCAGGACAGCCTGGTAAACACACCTTCCCAGTGTCATCGCAGTCAAAAGGGACTCTTGGGGATTTAAATTTAAGGCATCTAGGTTCATTTGGGGAGGAGACTGGCGTTCTTAGATCATGAGAATTGCTACAATTTGGATGTTTGTGTCCTTCAAACTTCATGTTGAAATTTGAACCCCAGGGTAGGAGGTGGGACCTGGTGGCAGGCGTTTGGGTTATGGGGGCAGACTCCTTATGAACAGATTCATGCCTTCTCTGGGGTGCCATGAGTGAGTTCTCACCCTAAGAGTTCCCATGAGAGCTGATTGTTAAAAAAGAGGCTGGCACCCCCTCCCCCCACCCCCCGGCTTGCTCTCTTGATTCCTCTCTCTCTCTCTCTCTGTGATTTCTGCACATGCAACCTCCTGCCTCCCCTCCACCTTTTGCCACAAGTGGAAGCTGCTTGAGGCCCTCACCAGAGGCCAAGCTGATGCTGGAGCCATGCTTTTTGTACAGCCCGCAGAACCGTGAGCCAAGTGAATCTCTTTTCTTTATAAATTATCCAGCTGCAGACATTCCTTTATAGCAAAATACACTGAACCAAGACAAGGATGATGATGGTCTGTGGACACTACTTGCCATGCCCCACTACAGTGGCCCACAGAGACTAAACTTGGAGATATAATGGGTCTCTTTGTTTTTATTAAAAAACTTCCTTGTCCCTGTTGCATCTGACCCTTTGGACAAAAGGTCTGAGTGTAAAGCATACTTGTACAAAAAAGTAAAATTTTGACTATTGGGATAGGTTATGATCATTTTGTGGCAGTGTGGGGTTAACAACCTGGGAACATAAAGAGGGCCTGGGAGATACAGGAAGGGGGGGCATTAATGATCTTGGCTATTCATTTATTCCCCCAGACCTTCTTTCTGAAGAAAAATAGCCTGTTGCAGCCTTTTCAAACAATTGCAGGGAGTTTGAAAGCTTTCAGTTTGATCGATGACTGGATCTGGCATCTCCAGCCTAAGAGCTCTAACTACAATTTGATCACTTTCCCCTTATCCATAGTGGTAAGTCTGCTGTAAACAGCAGGGGATGGCCTCAGTTCATGTGCCTCCCTGTCAATGCTTCCAGATGTCTTCTGCACTCCCCCTGTCACTGAACTGTCACACAGTTTTTCCATGCAGTGGGCAAATGCCACAGACTGTGCTATGTATAAACTGGACGGGTTGCACTGACTGCTCCCAGACAACCTTCAAAAATAAGTACTAGACTCAGTTATCAAACTGAACTGGAAACCCTAGGATTTACCAGACAGTTGAAAGCCATGTAAGAGGCACTGTCACCCTGTGTCCCCTGCCCTCATATAATGTAAGTATCACTTGGGGTGGCCAAACAACTATAAACATTTTCTTTCCAAGGGCACCATGAACATCCTTGGTGTTGCACATCTTGTGCAGAAGCCAGGTATTAACTTGCCTTCCTCCTGAAAACAAAATGGGTTGGACCTAAGGAATGATTTTTAAAAAACACAACCAATAGAACCAGTATGGTGGCTCCTGCCTATAATCCCCACACTTTGGGAGGCTGAGACAAGAGGATTGCTTGAGCCCAGGAGTTAGACCAGCTTGGGCAACATAGCAAGACTTCATCTCTACAAAAAATTTAAAAAAAAATTCGCCTGATGTTGTGTACCCTGCTGTAGTTCCAGCCACTTGGGAGGCTGAGGTAGGAGAATCGCCTGAGCCCAGGAGGTTGAGGCTACAGTGAGCTGTGACTATGCCTCTGCACTCAAATAAGACTCTGACTCAAAAAACAATACTAATAAAGAAAATGCCGCTGATAGATCATGTAGCCCCCTCAGATGACTGCAGAGCTATCTCCAAAATGAAGCTATTCTTGACTACTTAGAATTGCTTCTCAGAGCAATTTATGCATACTCTCAGAGTAATTATTACTCATTAATACCCATTATTTATGCATTCTCTGAGGGTATTCATTCCCACAATGAGAGTCTTCCTCTTTAAAAAGGTGGGGCAAAATTTGACAGTAACTTTAGCTAAAGTGATCAGTAAAACGTTCTCAGCACTAGAAAGCCAGCACTGATAGTTTATGGAAATTGTTTAGCTGATTGAGTCTTGAACTCTAGTTGGAGTGTTTGAAATCACTGCCACACACTATCCTCATTCTGTTGTTTGATGTCCTAATAATAGTAGACTTCATTATGCTCCGCTTGAGACTAATAGAAAGATTTGGTTCTGGTCTCTGGTGAGCAGACTAGTCGCAAAGGTTGACAGATTGGTGAATTCAAAGGGGAATGTTGCCATAAGCCAAGATGGTGTAAAAATGAGGAGTGAATATGGTTGGCAGGCAATTCTCCATGGGTCTCTCGTGTCTGTGCTTTTCTTGTGAGCAGAAGCACTTGCTTTTTTCCCCTAGACTATCTCTTTAAGGATATTTGCATAGCAAATAGCTTGTGAGATAAAGGTAAATGTTTTTTTTTCTTATAAAGGTGTGGGGTACGATTCAGGGTTAGGTATACAAACACTGATTATACAGGTACCCTTGTTGAGGAGGTATACCCCTCCCTCCCCTAGCAGTTCCCCTCAACTGCCAATCCTACCCACCTCCCCTAACAGTTTCCCACTACTGCCAATCCCTTTCTTATAGTATTGTGATAATTGTTCAAGGTCTGCTTATGAGTAAGAACATATGGTACTCTGTTCTTTGTTTCTGTGATGGATCACTGAGTATGATTGACTCTAAATCCATCCAAGTCGCTGCAAAGTCCATATGTTTGTCCTTCTTTATGGCTGTGTAATATTCCATTGTGTGTATGTACCACATTTTTTTTATCCAGTCCAGCTTCAATGGGCAACATGGTTGGTTCCATGTTTTTACTATTGTGAATAGAGCTGCAACAAACATACATGTTCAGGTATCTTTTAGAGGTAAATGTTTTGGGATCACAGAGCGGGTTTGTTTATTGTAATGTATAATAAAGCTAGTGGTCTCCCTCCATGGTAAAGTTTAGGTAAACATACTGCCCATTATAAAAGATCTGGGTTTCTAATGCTTGGAGTTCCTCAGCCATGACACAAAACTACTGCTTGTGTAGCACATACCTGGGCCCCTCCATGGTGGCCCTGTGGGCAAGAGGAACTATACTCTCACTGCTTGCTGTGCTATGAATTAAAAAAAAAAAATCCTTTGACTTGAAATAAAGTCTTTGATCTAGGAGGCTCATGTGTTCTGTTAGCAGCCATACTACTATGAAAGGCTAACTTATTAGATTGCAAGAAGTAAAATCTCAGATTCTTCACAGTTCTTGACAGAAAATATTTTAATTTTTATTTAGCCTGCTTTAGAGTCATTGGGCTTCTTGAATTTGTGAATTGATATCTCTCATTAGTTTTGGAAAATTCTCAGCCATTCTTTTTCCAAAATTTTCTTTTGATTATTCTTTTCTCTCTAAGACCTCAATTAACTATATGCTAGATTTTCTAATTATATCTTCTATTCCTCTTGTCCTTTCTTCTGTCTCTTTCACCCTGGATAGTTTCTTCTGACTTATCTTCATAGGTAATTTTTTGTTATATCTAATCTGCTAATATACACATCCACTGAGTTACTGATTTTAGATACTGTGTTTTTCAGTTCTAGGATATGTTTTCTTTTCTTTTTTCTTTCCTTTTAAGTCTATGATTTTTAAAGATTCTAGTTTTTGTTGAAATGTTATAGTTTGGCTTCTATCTGTATGAACTTAGTCAAATACTTGTTATATTTTTTTTCTGGAAATTTCACTATCTGAAATATCTATAGGTTTCTATCTGTTTGTTATTTGTGCTGGTTCTCGCTCATTGTTAATATACATTTTTTGTGTGTTTCCTTATTTTTTAACAACTAGGCATGCTTGAAGTATATGTATAGAAATAATTTACAGAATATTACTTCCTACTAGAAAGCATTGTTTGCTTCTTTCTTTCAGGTGTCTATGGGTACTATCAGTCTTGAATCACCTTAATACAGTTTCAAGGATGTGTATTTTCCAGACTATGTTGATTGCAGTCATTGAAAGAGACTGGTTTACTTCTGGTTCATTCTTATTTGTCTTACTCCTAGATTTCAGCTCTTCTGGATGTCAAGTTTGAGGGTGTAGTCCTTCATTTTACTTGGTCCCCAAACTTGGTAGGCCTTGATTTCGCCTTTCCCCAAGAGACTGTTAGAGATTGCTCAATCTCTCTGTCATCTCTTCCTCATAGGCAAATGTCCATAGGGTAAAAGTGGTCCCAGTCTCTGGCTCAGAGGCCCAGGAAAGGGAGAGAGAGGCCGAGCAAGCAAGTGACTGGGAGCTCATGGTCATGAACTTCCAGGAAAATGTGACCCTGGCTATGGTCATGTTCACCATCCTGGCCTCCATCTATTTCTTCAACAAGGCTCAGCAGTGAGAAGACCCAGGATGTCCCAAGCCCAGAGCCCCACCTCCACCTGGACCACCATGCTGGCCTCTGAGACCAAATAAATGTAACTGAACCAGTACACACACACATACACACACACACAAACACACACACAAAGTGGTCCCAAACTCTTGCTCACCTCTCCCCTTTCTGGATTTCCTCTTGTCCTGAATTTATGGTTCAGTGCTTTCTCACTTTCTTTTTTCTGTGTATGTGTGTGTGTGTGTGTGTGTGTGTGTGTGTGTGTGTGTGTGGAGGAGTCTCATTCTGTTGCCCAGGCTGGAGTGCAGTGGCATGCTCACTGCTACTACAGCCTTAACCTATTGGACTCAGGTGATCCTTCCACCTTAACCTTTCAAGTAGCTGGAACTATAGGCATGCACCACCATTCCTGGCCAACTTTTTGATATATTGTAGAGGCAATGTTGCCATGTTGCCCAGGCCGGTCTTAAACCCCTGGACTCAGGCAATCCTCTTACCTGTGCCTCCCAAAGTGTTGGGATTATAGATGTGAGCCACCACGCCAACCATCTTTCTCACTTTCTTTGTTAATGCTACCAGGGACATGGCTTTAATATTTTATCCAGAAATTTTTGTTATCTCCAAAGGGAGGTTTCTTCTGAATTAACTAGTCTGCCATTACCAGCAGTGAGGATTTATTTTTTCAGTATAGGTTTTATTGCAGCATAATTTTTAGAGTAAAATTCACAGAGTGTAGATGAATAGTTGATAAGAGTTTTCTCCTCCAAATATATATTCTCATGTTACCATCACTCAAATAAAAATACAGGATGTTCCCATCTTCCTGGAAAGTTCTCCCGTTCCTCTTCCCAGTTAAATCTCCTAACTCATCCCACCCTCAAGTAATCAGTCTTTTAATTTCTTTCACCATATATTATGTATTCATGTTAAACGTCACATGAAAGAAATCATATAACATGTACATGTAGTCTTTTGCTCAGCATATATATTTTGGATTCATCCATGTTGAACATATCAGTGACTTATCCTTTCTATTGCTTGACTATGCTATGTAAGTATACCATAGTTATATAAATATATTATATAAGTATCCCATAGTTAATTTGATTATCCATTTTCTGTTGATGACAATTTGAGTTGTTTCCAGTTTGGGTTCATATAAGTATATCATTTATAAACATTCCCAGGATTCGTAACTTGAATTTTAATTTCTTATGAGAAATGAGAAACCCTTCATATTTATATTTAAAGCAGAGCTCTGTTATAGGAATGTCATACACCAAGCTACATACCAAGCTCCATTCTCCAACTTAGTCTTCATTAGTTGGTTTTAGTTACCCTATTCTTTTGTTATTTTGAAATTTATTTATTTACCAAATTCTTACAATGCGCTTAGTATTTGCTAGACACTGTTTCAAGTATTTTAATAATCCTGACAACACATTGATCTTGTTGTTGTTATTATTATTCATATTTTACAGATGAATAAACAGAGGCACAGAAAGGTTAATGAACTTTCTAAGGAGAGTCAGAATTCAAACCCAGATAATCTGGTTCCAGAGGCAATGCTGCCTCATTGGAGGTTTTCAGAAGTGAGCAGGAAATACCCCCAACATACTCTCAGATAACCTCAGAGTAAATAACCAAGCCCATTGAATATGCTGCAGATGGTCTTCGTGGTAAGCCATTGCACAAAAATAAGGTGCCTACAAAATGTGCTTGTTTGAGTAGCAAGGTTGTTAAACTAAAGAGACTCTCCACGAGCTAAAGATGGGGAAAGCATGCAATTTAAATACATATTGACCCCAACCAATTCCTCACTAACATTCCTCCACTTCTTCAGAGTCTGAGTTTTCATTTTCCTGTGTAGGAGTCGCCAAGTTCATGTGACAAACATAGGAGCGAATGAAGAGTGCTGTTATCTCACCAGTGCCTCGGTGTTCTTGTGGGATCTGCCTTCCCTTGCTATTTATGAAAGAAATCTGATCTTGGTTTCATGGACCTCAATGTAACGCATATCCTTTGATGATATTTCAGACGAAGGCCAGATGGGGGAGCTTCCCAGAGGACACCGCATGAAAGTTTGACCAAGCCAAGCTAAGGAGCATTACCATGAAAAAATTGAAACCAAAATGTAACTGGAAGGAAACACTGATGCTTGAGAATTGTTCATGATCCAAGTGAGAAAGACAAGAAAAAATATAAATGCTAAACTAATGCTGAGGTTGGTGGTCAAATGAAGGCTTCTCTTGACTTTTTGTTGATTTGACATTCTGGGCATTAGATATAGAAAAAGAACAAAACTAATTGCAAAATTGAGAGAGAATCTACTGCTTAACAAACTGGATGTTTTCTTGTTTCAACTCTAGACTGAGTCAGCTGATGTCAAGTTTGACACCATGAGAGCACAGTTCCTACCTGCCTGCTCATTGTATTTCAGCACTTGATAGCACCTGGCACACAGCAGGCACTCAAGAAATGTGTGTGAGTGAAGGAGTCATTTTTTTGGCTTGCAAAGCAAAGCAGTGGGCTGTAGTTATTTAGTAGTGGTAAGCTGGGGTTTGAGATCTTACTGCAGGGCAGGCTTGTCTATTATTTTAGAAAGGAGCTTACAAATCAAGGGGTTGCCTTGAAAAGGAAATCAAACAAAACGCAGGACAAATTCTTGTACATCCTTAAAATAAGTCCAGGCTATAACTATTATCTTGCTTTTATATGTAAGAAAACAGGTTCAGAGGGATTAAGGAGTTAGCCCAAGTCCACACAGCTCATGACGAGAGCCACTGGGACTTCTAAACTGGTTCTTCTTAAGATCTCGCCCTGGCACTTTCTGCCAATTTAACCCTGATTATCCTGGGACACACCTAATGTCAGCTGCTAGATGCTCACCAGAGCAAATGCCTAGATTTTGAGCTGGCCACACAGGTTCCGATGTCCTCATTCCCCTCCGGGCACAACTTCAGTTAATTCATGGGTTGGATTAGCATCACTGTAATATACAACATACATTTTGCTGTTACCATTCTTATGATCACTGCCATGATCTCATCTTCAGAAAACATATTAGTTGTTTTTATATATAACATTGGTTATACATTCTGGTTATAGAAACGGGTACATTTTTGAACACTGGGGTGGGGGTCTGATTGATTTCCTTTGTATACCTACATGTCTACAAGAGGCAGTGAATAGAATCATATTGGAAGTTGGACATTTTGTTAGACAAGCACACAGCAAAAATCTCAATGCTTGGTGTACAACGGATTTTTAATTTAAGCAACAAAGTAATAGTAGTTATTACAGTATAGCTGGTATTTGCTGAGCTCTCACAGTGCAGCAAATGAGGTGCTTTCTGTGAATGATTGCGTTTTAACATGTGAGGTAGATGCTTTTATTATGGGACTCTTTACAAATCGGAGGCACAGGAAGATTACCAATTCATCCGAGATGACACAACTATGGTAGAGGCAGGATCTTGAGCTTAATTTATTTTCTGCTATACTGGGTCAGGTATTTCATATTAAAGTAAGCTCAGATATTTAGTATCCTCTTCCCTTATTATTTTATCTTATTAAGCTTAACAAGGAAGAGATGAAGCCAGCTCATTTTCTTTCTTCCATACGTAGGTGGAAGAATAAACCCTGCCTTCTGCCCCCCTGGCTGCAGTGCAAATGAAGGAGCAGGGAATCAGCCAGAAACTGCATTCTCTGGGCAGCTGGCACAGTCCCCATTTCCAGATTTATATTATCGCCTCTGAGTATGGAGATGTCAGAGGGCTCGTTGGGAATCTTACCAGCCTGGTGCATGAATAGTGTGGGCCTGGCTTTCTCCAGGATGGTGGGTTGAGTTGTGGGCCATTGGGGGCAGTGACCCCTCACAAGCTCCACAGACATGCACTAAGGCTCCCCTTTGCTCATTTTCTATGGGGCTGGAGGGGGATGGGGGATGAAGAAGAGTACTGGGTTGACCATATACAGCGCTGGGCGAATTACACACTGGTATTGCTCTTGTTGAGTAACGAGTAAGAATTTGTAAGTCTAATGAGCATATGTTTAAAACATAAACATTTTTCTCTAGAATTCATCATTGGAGTTAAAAATAGATTTGAAAGGTGCACATCCAAGGTGGTGCATATGTTGTTAAAGAAACTACAGTCTTAGGATCCTAAATGGGGCCCTTCACAGACCCTGATTTTATTAGCCAATTGGCTATAGTTCAGGTTAAATTATGTATTTTACCTATTAGAAGAAATGGTCATTATTGATTTCTACAAGTGATCAAATTGTCCTGTGGATGTACTAGAGTCACTGTGACATAATGTCACTTCTAATGTGATTCCATGCTTTCAAAACGATGTCCTCGTGAAAGGTTTCCCTTGACCTCACCTTTTTTTTTTGAGTTGGAGTCTCACTCTGTCACCAAGGCCGGGGGGCAGTGGCATACTCTCAGCCACCACAGCCTCGTCCTGCTGGGCTCAGGCAATCCTTCTGCCTCAGCCTTCTGTAGCTAGAACTACAGGCACGTGCCACCGCACCCGGCTAATTATTTATTTATTTATTTATTGTAGAGATGAGGTCTCGCCAAGTTGCCCAGGCTGATCTTGAACCCGTGGGCTCAGGCAATCCTCTCACCCCGGTCTCCCAAAGTGCTGGGATTATAGGCTTGAGCCACCATGCCCGGCTGACCTCATCTTTTAAATAGGTGGTTAGTTAAAATGAGATGGTTAGAACAAATTCCTAATCACAATAGATTTGGGTGGGCCCATCAGTTTCAACCCAGTGACATAGGCAAGTATTAGGCCAAAGACTATTTATTATCCACACAGGACACACATGTAGGGGCAGATCCCAATACGTGATTGTTTAATCATTTTTAGGATAAAGGCTGTTCTTTGTTTTAGCAAAAGCTAATGATTCTCTCCAAAGAGCCTAGATACAATCTAAGCTAATGGCAACTTTGTGGATAAATATCTTTTAAAATGGATTATCATAATGCTAGCAGAAGATATGACTCTTGATCCATTATGCTGGAAGTATGGTTAGAGGACAAACATAAGAATTTGCTCCTAGTCCAACAAAATAGATGAGCTCTAGCCCAAACTTCCCCCAGCCAACAATGTAATTAATAATTATTATGATAATTATAATCGCTAGAGAAGTTTATCCTTCATCCACAATTAAGGATACCCCTAGGAACTGAGACCTCAGTACCTATAGTTCTGCGGTGAGTATGGTGATTATCTGTGACAGGAGTATTGTCATAATGTCTAAGTTTTATCAGAAGTTATGACAATGTGCTTTGGTTCACCTTTATAAATAAGTGTCTATTTCCATGAGTGACGATTTGGGATAAGTGAAGATAAATTAAACAAAATCTATGAAATGAAAATAAGGCTAAATTCAGTTAGTAATTTCTTTAACAACTTCAACTGAAGTGTAAGTATTGCTGTTTTTATTTTAAATTCCTATGTATTCTAGACACCGAAGGGCTCCATTTGCCTTTATTTTCTCTCATGAGATTTCACAAAACAAAGAAACAAAAAAGATGTGAGTTGTTTTCAATGATGTTTTAACTGCAACAGTGAGTTGTTATATTACAAATAACAAGTAATTTTTTGTTTCATTTTATCAGCTATCATTGATCTTCAGATTTATGGGTAACTTCTCAGTTTGCATTCACAGTACACATGTCATCTTCAACAACCCTGCTTGCTAAGGCTGGGAAGATGCCTGCCATTGTACGGAACATTAGCAAACTTGCTGTTTGAAATGTATTTCTGTAGGTTTTTTTTTTTTTAATATTAGGAATAAAAAAGTCAATTAGAGTCTTTAGATTTCTACCAGCGAACAGGGGATACAGAGGCCATTTCAACAGGGTCACTATGTTTCCCTTCTGTTAAGATTTAGCAATCAGAAAGCACAGGCAATTTCTATTATATCCTATTGACATTTTCACTCTAAAAATTTAGATCAATACTGTAGCTAAGTCAAAACAGTTTAGCCCCATAATCTCTGGGGATGAAATTCTCTCTTTCATGAGACTCTAAAGGTTAATCTGGTCATATTTGGAAATTCTCATATACATCTTCTGAGTGATATGAAACTAAGTCCCTGAAACACAACAAAAAATGCCAATTCATGTAGCACCCTGGAACATGAAGGAGAAAGGTGAGCAGGAGACTTGAAAAGAGAAAGTTGAGTGCCCTGGGGGTTGACCTTAGAGTCTTTTCTCTGATTCCGGATGGTGGTGGCAAGCAGAGATAGTACCTAGGAAGGTGAAAACAGGAGAATGCCGAGGAGTCTTTTTTCTTTGGAAGTTGCTGTGAACTTTAACACTGAAGTCCATTATCTTATTAAAATACTGCGTTGAAAGCCATCAGTGAAGTCCTTTGAGCCAGACCCAATATTTTTTCTTTATTGTCATCCTTTTAATTCTTACTCAGACATTTAACCCTACTTTGAACACTCGGTGTCTTTATTGCACTAACTCTTTGACGAACCTCTTCTGCTTCCTCTCTATTGTTCTAATGGGAGCCATGCAACATGACTTAGCTTTGAATAATCCAAAAGTATCAGCCCCATCATTAAGCATCTCCTTCTTCCTCTATCTTCACTTATGGAGCAAACACAACATTCCATCCCATTTAATCCTTCTAGCATGTCAATAGCCTACCCTACTAACTGTTAGTTTCTATCAATCTGATATTGATTGCGTCTGTGTGCGCGTATGCCTATGTGTATGAATCTGTGTGAATCTCTGTGTGACTCTGTCTCAGTCTCTGCACATGTGAGTCATATTTACTCAATTTCATCGTAGGTGCTTAAAAAATGAAGATTTTACGGGCAACTTGAGGAGGTATTTTAGTCAGAACTATGATCAAACCATGCTGCTCCACATAACTAACATTTATGGGTCACTAAAGCTTTCTGAGTCCAACTATCTTATCTTTAAAATGCAAATAACAATACTACTCACGCCCTGAGATGGAATAAAAAAACAAATAAGCATTTGAGGGGGACTCAAAAAACCCAGATTATCTTTTGGAGGGCAGGCCTCTTGTAGTACAAGCTTCTTCTGCTAGGCAAGTATTTTAGAAAACTTGAGGCATCAGTGTACCAGCTAGTGTTGTGAGAAGCTGTGTTCGGCTTCAGTGAATTTTTTTTTTTTAAGCTTCTTTCAATGCATTTGTTCTTTTCATGATAGATTATTTATGAGTGCATCTGCCCACGCTGTGCTGAGGGTCCAGTAGTTTTTGGTCAAAAGTCATATGAACCCTATGTTCCACTCTCGCTATTCATTCACCCAATCTCAACCCAAGCAACTTTTTTTGTTTGCTTCCTCAGATGAATAAAGTCCTCAAAAAGATGTGTTTTGCCCATGTGGAAGAGGTGAAACAAAATGGGCAGAAGCAGTAAAAGGCATTAAAATGGACAACAAACAAACAAAAAGCCCTGTTTGGAGCAGCGGAAAAAGCATCTTGACAGGTGTATTGCATCAAATGGAGAGTACTTTGAAGGTGACTGAAGTTTACACATGCAAGAAAAAATGCACAATTTTTAATAAACAAATTCTGGTTTTTGAGGGAGGTCTTCCTTGTATAATACATATAGCATACAGTGGACCCTCAATATATGATTTCTTCCTGTGTTTTAAACTTTTTTTTCACATTACTCATTCTAGTAACACAATATTGAGTTCAATTTCTACATTTTGGTTGGATTTTGAAACTCACAGGTTTAGGAAAGTTACCATGTATTGTACCAATCAACCAAATCTTTCTACCACATTCTCTCAACACAGCAACTTATAAAAGCCTTAATCTCAACAAGTCACTTAAATGACTAACTGATATTTGTATAAAGAAATGCAAATGCCAGGAAAAAGATGCACAATACTTTTTATGTGATCATGTGTCTTTTAAATATTAACAGAGTTATTCATGGTGTTTTTTTGCATGGGTCTATAATATGAAAAATACAGCATCTAATTTATATGTGTTAAGTTCACTTACTATGAGTTATTTTTTTGGCCTTAATTTTTATTCAGTAATTAACAGACTCACAGATAGTAAAATTTGCCAAGGAAGATTATATCAATAGAAAATAGAAGCAGGACTCAATAAATTTATAAAAATAAAGACTGACATCCTGACATAAAATCTTAGGTATTATACAAAAAGTATTTTTCTACCAATAAAACAATAAGGATTTAAACTTAATGCACCAAAGATTGAAGCCTGAGTGACATAAAAATGTTTCTTAACCCCAAAGAATCCAGGCTCCTGATGGGCTGGTGCTAGTATAATTATTTATAATATCACTTACTGGTAAAGAGAAAGGAGTGAAACCTTAGACGGGTACTGAGACGTGACTAAGGCGGGTTTGGTTTCTGACCCTACATCACAGAAGTGGAAGTCTGCCGTGACTCAGAGCATTGTGAGGGGCCAGCTGTTCACAGGCATACCTCTCCAGTGTGCAGTCAGACCCTCTGGTGCCGGGAGAAGGCTCACTGGAAAATCATCGTGCATTTGCTTAACTGACATAACCTGACCACCGGGGATGGCAAGGAATGCTCAGTTAACTGCTCTTCGATTTGAAGTTAATTTTCACCGATTCCCAAAGCACATAGGAGATGGTACATGGGTCTAATTAATGGCTACTTAGCTTGTATACTACTGCCCCCGAAAACGATACCAAGAACCATTTTTGCAAAGACTGTGGTAATTTCTTTCTAACATATTGATTTAATTTATTTTTTGAAGGAGTCACTCATTCACTGGGCACAGAAGCAGCCTATATTATTATCACTTGACACATTTATTCTAAAGCCATTTCTCCCTTATCTTTGGAATGTGACATATAAATCTTTCCACTTAGATGAGATACACAACCTGGAAAATTTATGCCATGCTAGATAAGCACACGGCACTTACTAGTAAGACCAACCACTGGTAGGTTCCTTCATTTCAAAAAGAGCCTCTTCTGATTCCGTATGTCTTTGTTAACATTTGTTATCTTAGAACTTCTCAGAAGAATTGGAAAGCAATACAACAGTTAACAGGTCCCAAACTTGGTCATATAAATAAGCTTCCTGGAAATGTGACATTTTATGTTTTAATATTTTGATTACATGCCAAAATATTGCCACTATACATTATTTTTCTTAATCGTGTATTATATTTCCCTTTTAAACTATATCTTGCCTAAAGATGCCCATCTATACAGTTGTATTTTATTCATGAATAGATCAGATTGGGGTTAACAAAAATTACAAGCCTAGGCCGGGCGCGGTGGCTCAAGCCTATAATCTCAGCACTTTGGGAGGCCAAGGTGAGAGGACTGCCTGATCCCAGGGGTTTGAGACCAGCCTGGGTAACTTGGTGAGACCTCGTCTCTACAATAAATCCATAAATTAGCCGGGTGTGCTGGCTCGCGCCTGTAGTTCCAGCTACTTGGAAGGCTGGGGTGGAAGGATCGCCTGAGCCCAGCAGGTCGAGGCTGCAGTGGCCATATTGTTTTGCTTGGTTTTGGACAGTATAAATAAAGCATTTATATTTCAATGATAATTCTTCTAAATATGCCACCTCCTCTAGGAAGACTTTTCTGAATCTTCTCTACCATGATTAAACTTTTTCCCGTTGTGCTCCTATGATATTCTGTTTTTACCTATTTTGTATGAATCTGACTTCATGTCTGTTCCCTCCTCTAGACTGAGTTCCTTGTGGTGGGGACTGTTATATTCATCTTTGTCTCCTCAGCAGTTAGCAAAATGTTTGACACATAATGTTTGCTTATTGAGTGTTCACTCCTTGAGGCTGGGCATCGTGGTGCATGCTTATAATACCAGCACTTTGGGAGCCTGAGGCAGGAGGATTGCTTGAGCTCAGGACTTTGAGACCAGCTTGATTAACATAGCAAGACCTCCTCTCTACAAAAAAAAAAACCCCAAAACTTTTTAATAGTTGAGCTTGGTGGTGCATGCCTTTAGGTCCCAGCTGCTTAGGAGGCTGAGACAGGAGGCTCACCTGGGCCTAAGAGGTCGAGGCTATGGTAAGCCATGATTGCACAACTGTACTCCAGTCTGGGTGACAGAGTGAGACCCTGACTCAAAGAAAAAAAAAAGTGTTCACTGGATAAATAAACAGTGTAAAGTTGTTAATCCGTGATGTTCCAGTCTAACGACACGTAAGAAAAATAAGGTATTTCCTGACAGTGAAACAAACACCATAATTGGCTAATTTGACAAGCAGCCATTAAGAGCCAAGTCATAGACTGTTTGCTGATTTAGTTCATGGTCTACAAATAGTACCATTTGAAAGCCTTGAATTGATAGACATAACCTTACCTCGCTATTCTGAATGTCATTTGTATTTAACGATGGGGACCACAGACACAGTCTTCAAATTGTTCTTGATAATGAAATGCAAAAAAAAAAAAGGAAATAATCTGTGTACAAATTTATATGTATTTCAATATCTGGATCTTGAAATTCATAACAGAGAGGTGGAGTCATTTTATATGGAGAATGGAAAGTCAGGAGTCTTATCACACAGTGACGTCATTGCTTCCATGGAATATTTTCGGACCAATAGGAGCTTGCGAAGAACTTTTACGAACAGTATAAATATGCTGAGCTGTAGGCATCATTACCAGCTGATGTGTTCTTTCCTCAGGACCAGCTGTTCTGGAGCATCCCGGACTGGAGCCAGGCACATTTGAGACTTGGATCTAACCGGAGACTGCTGTGGCCACTTCTGCAGCCATGTCGGTGTTAGAAGAGAGCCGGCCTTTTGCTCAACAGTTATCCAATGTCTACTTTACGATCCTTTCGCTCTTCTGTTTTAAGCTTTTTGTGAAAATCAGCCTCGCCATCCTCAGTCATTTCTACATTGTGAAAGGCAACCGCAAGGAAGCTGCAAGGATAGCTGCTGAATTTTACGGAGTAACCCAAGGGCAAGGTATGTTTATGATAATCCTCTCTTGTTTCAAGTTCACTTTAACTACCATTTGATCCCCTGTCCGAGGAAACATCACATGTTTTCTTTACGAACCACTTCAAAGTGAATATTCTGTAAACTAGTGTTAAGGAAAATACTTGGAGCTGACTTCATGGCTTTATGAAAAAGAAAGTTACTTTTTGTGTGTGTAAATATTTGGGTTAGAATCAAGGTTATCATTGCAAAATAGATAGAGGAAAACATACTATTAAATGTATACATTTATTTTTCTATTCGGATACAATTTAAAAATTTAAGCATTTAATTTGCCGAACTATATTTTTAGCTTTAGAAGTAACTGATTGCACCTCAATTCTTCTTTAACGTGTACCTTGAGTGCATGATTTTAAATAAAATCGTTGTGATTTTATTTAATTGTGATTGATTGAAAGAAGAGGACTTCACAATTTTGTTTCTCACAACTTTATTTTAATAAGATTAACTATTTGATTCTAAAGTAATGCTCAAAGAGTAAAGATTTATGGCATGTGTATTCCTGATGGAATTGCTATTGCTTTATTCAGTTTGTGAAAAATTGATTATAAAAGGATGGGAACACAATTCACAAATTTTTTATATGTGGGCAGTCAAAGGCATTGTGTTCCTTAGAAGAAATTAAAGTTTGAAACCAAATGAGAAACAATAATTTTAATTATAGACTTTAAAATTTGTAAAACGGTTTGCATTTTACTGAAACAATATTCTGGACAATCAAAAGAATTCATAGGGTGGGCTTCAAAGTGCCATTTGAATTTCTTATCATCTTGAGATTCATTTCTGATTTGATAATCAGCACATATGCATGAACATTTTGCAGACCTGTTACCTCTAAAGCAATTTAAATTTTCAGAATCAAAATTTATTGTTCCATAGCTATACAATGTAAACTTTTTAAAAAGAGCAGTAAGAGTAGAAAGTTTGCCTTCTTAAAATCTATTTTTTTATGTTTCTCAATGTGCAAAATCATTCAATTAAAAATCTACATTACTCTATCAGTACATGGAAAGTGAAAGTCGAGTGAAGGTGGAAATTTCTTGTTGGTGCGTGAAGTCAAGAATAAATATATTGTCCTCGAACATTGCTTTATATGCAAAGTGAGAAATTTATGTACTCACTCAAAGCAGGGAAAATCTAAGTGCTCACAAGAAATTCTCACAGGGAAGATGAAATTTCGAGGAAATAGGCAGCATTTAATCCTCCACCTACCAGTCCTGCTCCAGAACAGAAAGAACTGACTCACAGTGTAATACACATACTATGTGATTCAACTGCAAATAAAAACTTTTGTTGGTAAAATGGAACATCTGTGTACAAAACAGCAAACATAGAAAACTAGAAAACAGAAGGCATATTCCAGATATAAGACTAAATAGATTATAGGGTCCTAAGGTGGCATAATTTCCCCTCATGGGCAGCCCGTGACTCATAACTTCATAATCAAATCTGGTGTACGTATTATAAGAAATGTCTTTTGTTAGAACATGAAATATTGGCTTAAAAAAAGAAACTATTTTGTGGGTTGATAAGGGTTTTCGAGGAAGCTACAGAAACTTCTTTCTGTACTTATTTACAAATGAAACAGTTATCTCTCTTTAGATTGATCTCAGTGTGCTTAAGCTGGTTAATCATAGGCATATTTGAAATGGTCTTCATGTTCTCATCTACTTTTATGATTCTATTTTTTTCTGAGTTGGAGTCTCACTCTGTCGCCCAGACTGGAGTGCAGTGGCCACTCCCGGCCACCGCAGCCTCGACCTGCTGGGCCCCGGCGATCCTTCCACCTCAGCCTTCCGAGTAGCCGGAATTACAGGCATGCGCTACCACGCCCGGCTGATTTTTTTTTATTTATTTATTGTAGAGATGAGGTCTTGCTGCCCAGGCGGGTCTCGAACCCGCGGGCTCAGGTAATCCACTCACCTCAGCCTCCCAAAGGCACGGGATTACAGGCTGAGCCACCGAACCCGGTTTATGATTCTATTTTAAGATAAACTAGAACGCTAGGATTTTGTCCCACGACAGAAGAAAGAAGGAAATCAATCCTAATAGAAAACAATTTTCCTAGAAATATAGAAAGGAAAAATTTTTTAAAAACTTTTTTGTGCTGTTTTTAATGTTAGATCTATTTAATAAAATGTTCCCTTCCGTGTCATGCTGTATATTGAACAGTAAGATACATTATTATAACTTTTAATCGGTGTAAGCATAATTAGCCTCTAATTGTATTTTAACATTAGGAGAACAAATCAGGTACCTTATAAAAAACTCTTTCTTAATCTACTTGTAAGGGTTCATTCTTTTCTACCCAGAAAATTATTACTTTCTCCATTTTAACGTAGCTTTGTTCTTTTATTTACTATAATTAAACTTTTATTTTGTTTTTGTTTTTATAATGAACTAATTGGACTTAATTATCTTTGCTTAATCCAGCCACTTCCTCCTTCTTGGGGAAGATTATCACCTCCATTCCAACTTGAGTTAGGTTTCTCATTCTTAATTTCAAGGCTTAGCCAGACCGCTCCCCAACATTTCTGATGTGGAGTGGCCAGATTCCATGACATAAGAGATGATGTGTGTATTTTCATTGCTTTCTTGCTCACAGAAGACTTTGTTGACAACATCCTGGATGTCCTCCCTGCAATAGTACTTTTGGCATGAAATAAAAGGAGCTGCTAATTTTCCTAGGTACTATTGCAAATCAGCTCATTGTATTAGGCAAATAGTAGAGTAGTTTTTTTAAGCACTCTCCAGTCAAACTTGAGACCAAGTTATGACCACATGAGAATGCTAAAAAGCTAAATGGTGTCTGAAATAGCTTAAGATAGTTCCTTCTTGGTCCCTTTGCTATTTCATTAAACTTTACAAATCCATCTTTTCATCTCTGAAGACTTTGAACAACCCCACCATCATATGGAAAGGTCCTCTTCTCTGTTTGCTTTTCTAACTACCTCCTATATCATTCTTGCTGTTAAATGTCCTGAGTATAATCTCTATATATCAGAAGTCTAGTTTATTTTTGCAGCTAGCATTGTACTTTGAGACTGTCAATGAGACTAACAGGAGGTGAAAGGTGTTTTCAATTGTAGTGTTCAACAGTATAGAGAGCAAATGGAAATATGGGGAAACACATTTGGTGACATCCCTCCAAAGGCCTGAGAAAGTCACAAACTTCTCCTAGCCCAAGGGCACCTCAAGACGCAGCTCCTTTCTTCTATTTAGGGCCGTACTTTTCGGGTTCTATCTTAGACTCTGATGAAATTTAGCAGTTTTTATCTACAAGTGGAGAAGGCCCGTTGGAAAAACCTATTTTTTGAACATCCTTGATATCAAGACACTGAAGATACAGGATACATAAAAGGCAAAAGGTATTATTCCCTGCTACTTTGATTAGAAGTATTTTATATTCTAATTGAAGAGACAGGATATCTATATGTAATGATTGATTTCCAGAATACTAAATGTCAAATGAATCTAAAGAATGAAAGGGTCAAGCCGGGCTTGGTGGCTCAGCCAGTAATCCTGCGCCTTTGGGAGGCTGAGGTGAGTGGATTGCCTGAGACCACGGGTTCGAGACCCACCTGGGCAGCGAGACCTCATCTCTACAATAAATCAAAAAATCAGCTGGGTGTGATAGTGTGCACCTATAATTCCGGCTACTCGGAAGGCTGAGGCGGAAGGATCTCCGGAGCCCAGCAGGTCGAGGCTGCGGTGGCCGGGAGCGGCCACTGCACTCCAGTCTGGGCGACAGAGTGAGACTCCAACTCAAAAAAAAAAGCATGAAAGGGTCATTTTTAGATTTGAACTTTCAGAGATATTGTTGCAGAAGAGGAAAATCTTGACCCCAGGAGTGAACGAAGTCATGAATTTATGGGTGCACAGGGAACACTGGGAGACAGTAGATTTGGCCTGAGTCAAGAGTTCATGCAGTAGAAAAATAATAGTAAGTTAGACCTAGATATGAAAACATTTAATTGGCAGGGTAAGCAATTCAGACTTAACTTTAAAGGTAATAGGAGTCATTGAAAGTTTCTGTTATGAGTGAAGGTATGAAAATAAGAAAGGTTATGTATGGAACCATAATTTAATGTAGATTTATATAGACACAATATTTGAAATTAAATAATGTGACAGGTTTGAAGTAGACTGACCAATTAGGACCTTGCCATAAGCAGATGAGGACCTAGACTGGTTTGGTGATGATGGTGTGGACAGAAAGGAAAAAAAAAATGACAACAAAAAACAAAGAAAAAAAAAAAACGAAGAAACAAATCTGATGGTGCTTTAAATAGCATTGGCAGAGAGCACAGAAGTTACCTTAGAGTAATCGAATGTCTCCCGGAATCAGATTTTTTTTAAATTTTATTTTAAAGCTTTGGGGTACAATTCAGGGTTAGGTATACAAGTGTTCATTATGCAAGAACCCTTGTTGATGAGGTGTGGCCCTCACTCCCCTGGCAGTTTCCCACTACTGCCAATCCCACGCCCCTCCCCAGCAGTTTTCCACTACTGCCAATCTCTTTCTTATAGTATTGTGATAATTGTTCAAGGTCTGCTTATGAATGAGAACATGTGGTACTCAGTTCTTTGTTCCAGAGTTAGATATTAACATGTTAGTCAGAAGAGAGCTTTATTAACTACAAGTCTGCAGTTCTCAGCCAAGGCCACCCCTCAGAGGCGGACCCTTAGCTGTTGGTGAGAATGATAGGTTACCTGCTTGTCTCTACTGGGAAATGTCAAGATAAATCAGGAAGTAGTAGAGCTAGAATCTGAATTCTCGTCATCCATTTGACTTATTTAATGCATTCTGTTTGTTCTATGCTTCAAAAGAAAATCACTAAGTAGCCTTCTAATTATTATTTGGCTTCCATCTAGATCTGTCCACAAAAAGAGAATGTGCTAACTTGTCTTCTGGAATGTTTTAGTTCATCCGACATTTATAGTTCTTGTAAATTAATATATTTGTGTCCTGATATCAACCTTCAGCATTTTGTGCTCCTTGAATTGTAAATTCATCTCTGAGATGTGAATTTTCTCCAGCTTTGCTGATAAATCAAGTTTCTGAGCCTGAAAGACCATGGACCACATTTTGGATTGTGGGGAATTCATCTAGATATTGTGTCTCTGTGAGGCTGCATGGGAAACAATCGGGCAACACTTAGGTGAGGTTAGTTTCTTCAGGCACTCCTTGCAAAGTCGAGACTTACGTAGAACATGGAATTATTTGGGATAATCTGGTAGAATATTTGTGCTTGTGATTTTGTTAGTTTTGTTTTAGGGTTGGCATTAAACATACAATAATTTGTCATCACGTCTATGACTGATGCTTGGAAATAGGATACAGTGTAAATATACCAGCTCAGGTCAAATGGCAAAAGACCATGTCATCTTGGGAGAATAGTGTTATCTGGATAGGAAAAGTAGCTGGATTTTTTAATCACAACTTTTTTCCTCTATTAGTAAAGTGCATTCGAGGTCTAAAGCTAGCTTTAGGAATTTAACTTTACAGCAGACGCCAGTTATAGCAACAGTAATATTCATTATGCTTATTTCTGTGGAGCCACTTGTTTTCCATGATTTTTGGTGCTTCAGTGTTGCCTGTGCATGAGATTAGTTATCTTAGGGACATTTCGCAGAATCACAGAAATTAAAAACTTCAGGAGGCAAATCTGTAGATGACTTATTTAATGTTTTTTGTTACATAAAGGTATAAAAATATCCTGCAGATGTGAGTTTGGGGACACATTTTCTATACATAAATGGAACAACTTTACATAAGAATAACTGGAATCAATAGAACTGCTCTTGTGTGACAAAAGCCATGACATTATACTCAAAAGTACTACTAAAACTTTATTTCAAAAGAGGTTTTTAATTTTGTTCAAGCTTTACTGTTTTTAAGAAATGCCAAACCACTTTTTGGGGAAAAAAAATCACCATAATCTTGTAAATTAAAAACGGAAACTGGGAGCAAAGTTCCATATTTGGAAGTGACTTTGTCAAATTTTAATATATTAATACCTTTCCTTTCCTCTGTCTTATTCATTTAGTGTTGCCATAAAGGAATACCTATGGCTGGAGTGACTTGTAAAGAAAAGAGGTTTAAATAACAAAATAGCTCACCCTCGTGGCTGGTGAGGCCTCAGGCTGCTTCTAGTCACAGTCGAAGGCAGAAGGAAAGCTGGTGTGTGCGGAGATCACAGGACAAGAGACAAAGCAGATGAGGGCGGTGCCAGACTCCTAAACAACCAGAACTCTCAGGAACTAATAGAGTGAGAACTCATGCACTTCAAAGGGAGGAAGGGCATTAATCTATTCATGGGGGTTCCATCCCCATGATTCAAACACCTCCCCCTAGGCCCCATCTACAACATTGGGGCTTAAATTTCAACATGAGGTTTGGAGAGAACAAACATCCCAGCCATGGAACTCTGTATTTAGGGAAATGTATACATTTCTGAAGTTGAAGAATTTGATATGGTTGATCCCTTAGGAGGGATCAGTTTTCCTAGGAATAGTTTTCTCATACCTTGTTCATCTCTCCCTTCCTTTAGTCATTCAGTTATGTGCTCACTTATTACTTACATCATACTGTGCTTACACAACATTTATGTATGTATCTGTCAGGTCAAAGATACTGTGCTAAGCATTAGAAATAAAATATACAAACAAACCACAGTCTCTTCTAAAGGTTTACACAGTCTAGTGGAGGAGAGACAGACCTCCAAGTTTAAAAACATGGCAAATGCAATTTATAAGGTTAAAGAAGCCACTACGGGGTTTCAGATGAAAGAATATAGAGCTAAGAATAGTTCTGCTGGGACACATCAGTTAAATAGAAGCTGCACTAACAATATACATGCCTTCTCCCCCAGTTGTTCACGTTTCCTTATTTATGATGCTCAAAAAGAATCTCAATTCCCCACTTTCACTCCCTACTAACTTTTTTACTTCTCAACTTGTTATTTCTAATTTATATATCTCTTTCTTCAAGCTTTACCTTAAGACTCAGAGTTTTATTGTTAAAATAACATATTTTTAGGAAAGAAACAAGTATGTGCATTGCTTATCTACTAAGTTTTGTGGAAAATGGCAAATATTTCAATGAAAAAATTTCAAATGGATTTTGGGTATTTTAACAGGTAACATTGGTATAGTCAACTCTTGACACATGTTTTGTACAATAAGGTTAATGAAAGAAGGAAAACTAGGTCTTAACTTTTTGCTTCTCAATTTACTGTCTCTTTTAGAAGACAGTAAATTATTAAAATAAGCGATTTTTCTGATTCTTTGATATAACTTGATATAGTTTTGAATTTAACTCAGTCCACTAAATAGTTGGATACCTACTTTATTCCTAGCCCAATGTTGTACATATACCAATTTATCTATATAATATTTGACTAATTAATTTATAATATATAGTATGTTTGTATATAATGTCTTTATATAACATGTTATATATATAAGTGTATATGCTATATATGTTTACTACCTATGATAAAATAACTTGCTTTTATAATAGAGTTGCAGCTCTGTTCACAATAGCAAAAACATGGAACCAACCATGTTGTGTCCAATGAGAAGAGTTGGATGAGGAAAACTTGCACATGAAAAACAACCAAATAGCAAGCAAGTAAGAATTCACAGGGTACTAGATTGAAAACAGTTAAGTTTTGTCACTGGTGTTCTCAAAGAAGTCAGGAGGGTAAGAGACTGAGGATAATTTGAACATATAAGACACTTCATAAAGAAGGCAGAACGTAAGGTAGAAATTCAAAGCAGAACATACTTGGTTATATAAAAGTGGAGAGGGAATAAAACTGAATATAAAAGGGGGAAAAAGGAAAAGTTTCAAATGTAGAACTGAACTAGTTTGGTTTATCTGGAGCAAAAGTTGAAGTATAAATGCTAGAGATAAAGACATATACTAAATGGTTGGTGCCCAGTGGAAAAACTAAAGATACATCTCAAATCATACATCCAAAGTCAGCAGTTCTATTAAGAGATTTCTAATGACTTAATATGTCTTTATGTGTATTTCATGGACTGCATCTCAGAGAAGATGGAATACCTCCTAGACCTTAACCCAGCAGTACACATCCTACGAGTGGCTCCAAGGCAAACCCACGAATCCCTGCAACAATTTTAGCACTGCAAGCCTATTTCTAAACTGAAGAGGAGAGAAGAAAGATTATTCCCAGTGACAGATAAACCGTGTCATTTAAAGCAGGTGGAGTGTTGGAATGAGAAGGAAGGGAGGAAGGAAGGAAGGAAGGAAGGAAGGAAGGAAGGAAGGAAGGAAAGAAGGAAGGAAGGAAGGAAGAAAGAAAGGAAGGAAGGAAGGGAGGGAGGAATGGAGAGAGGGAGGGAGAAAAGAAGGAAATAATTTACTTATGAGCTATGTAGAACGTTTGACATTTCTTCACTACCAGCCGCATAGGGAACAAGTCATTCATTCTTTCCAACTTTCCCTCAGCAATACTATAAAACAGATCATTGGCTTTTTAGACTGGAAATAGCCAAAGAATATTAGGTCAGGAAGGGGAGAGGCTTAAGGAGTCTCATAAATTGTTAATACTGAAAGACTCAACCAGGTGGCCTGTGACTAACAAGCCCACTCTGTGAAATTTAGCTTAAGGCTGAAAGGATATTAGAATGATTATTTTTCCTCTCAATCCTACAATTCCCCATTGGTTACTATGAGACGGAATTTTTAAAATCTGTCTTATGAGTTGATTTAAGATTTTTCTAGATGGGCCCCAGAGACTGAGAGGCTAGTGTGGTGTGAGAAGACAAGGTTCTCATCGGCCGCCATCCTCTCTTTGAATGGAGTAACTCTACTTTCATGAATCTTCATGAGTTGAGTTTTAAGAGAAAATTTTCTTCAAAGAAAGGAAAAAAAATGATATTTGAAACTAAACTATCTCAGTTTACTGAAAACATTATCTGTTTCATGTATCTTTACAGAACCCAACCTTCCTATAATATGAGTCATAACTAAATATCCTTTCAAAATTCTTTCCTAGGGATTAGACCAGCAGCAAACATCTTGAGCCTGTCCGGAATGTGCAAAACTATGTGAAATGGCACGGAGTTACCCCCTCTCCATCAGGGCAGCTAAAATTTCTATGTCAGCCTTACCTACTGAGTAAAATAGAAACCTTCAGAAATACATAGACTCTTTCCAAAAGGCTTATAGTCTTAAACTACAAACAGTACAAACACACTGAAATTTAACACCAAAATGCCATTCATGTTTTTAAATAGAACCACTGGCTCACCTCAACGGCCAAGTGTGCAGCTTGATTTAAATGAAAACTGACAATGATAAAATTAAAGTTAAGGCCCATCCATTGGAAATCTGCTCTTCACTATCATAATGCTGCAAAGTCCCTTGTTAGTAAATTGAATTGCGTGAGGCTGCCAAAGTGAGAAAGAAAGCCATTCTCCTTCTAAAGAAGCCTCAGCACACCACAAAAGCAATTAACTCATGACTATAAAAACAAGGGTGACTTTGCGAGTGACTCAACCCCTCAGTAACGACCAAGCACATCTTTGATCAACCACTGAGGAGATTTATGAGCACTTATGTTTCCCCATTGCTGCCACATTCACTAGAGAAATGATTGTTCCTATCATCCATCAAGTGAAAGTAATAAGTCATTTTTAGAATGAAACAATGCACCCTGTGAGCTCTTGAATTTGAAAGCATGATGTCTTATTTGCCTCTTCCACTGTGATCTAGGATGGCAGATTTGGAAAAGGAAAAAGTACTAGTTCCTTCACAGTTCAAATACACAGATCACAGATCTATTGAATCTGGGGAAGAATAAATACCTCCTCATAGTAACTCTTCAAGAACTTAAAGATAAGGAGCTGATAAATCATTGGAACATCTCTGTCTCTCGCCCCTGTAGTTATAATACAAATACTCACCTAGTGAAATATAGTACAGGAGCTAATTTTCATGGTCATTTACCATTACCTAGAGAAACTAACCAAGACTGGCTTGGGTTGAAGAGAAAAATCTTCTGTATAATACATGTTAAGTCCTAAAACAATACTTATATATCTAATGGATATAGCACTCCAAAAACGTGAAGTAAAGGGGAATCTGTTTAAGGAAGCTCTATACTTAGTGTCTACTGAACTGATGATATTTTAAAAATAATTTTTATTTGTTAAAGTTAATTGAACTCAATGATTCAGATTTTTGTAATGTTTAAAAGCTTAATTTTAAAAATCACATTCAAATGACCACAAATCTGTTTCTATGACATTATGATGAATATTTTATTTTTTTATGACTTTTGAAAGACTATATATGGAAGTAGAAGGGAATAAAAGCACAGAGTTTGTGATTAACCTAAGGTTCAGGAGGTAAGCTTATGATTCTTGCCAAATACTTGAATAAGAACTGAACTGTAACAGGAGTATAAGGAAAGTAATCTGTCAAACCTGCTGTTATTCTGGAGAAGAAAATTACAAAAGTAACTTGACCCTTCCAATGACTGTCAATGGCATATAAGAAAAACAATGCCTTGGATATTGTAGAAAGTCAGCAAATATCAGTAGAATTAATAAAAGACCTTAAATTAGGTAACATTGAGATTAAAAATCACATTGCATATAGCATAATGATCTACTCAGGCGTAAATAGTTCTATGATGGTTCTAGCACTTTTCTAGCTGTGTGATCTTGAGAAAGTTGCTTAATATCTGTAGACCTCAGTTTCTTCATCAGAAAAATGTAGATACTGACACTTAGAAGGGTTGATGCAAATCTTATATGGCATATAATTTATTACCTAAGCCATATAGTGAACACTCTGTATTATACTTTAAGTATATGTTATATATTTAAATACATAAATATGTTAGCTGTCTATATTATACTTAAAAAACATTCAAGCCAGGCTCGATGGCTCAGCCTGTAATCCCACACCTTTGGGAGGCTGAGGTGAGTGGATTGCCTGAGCCTGCGGGTTCGGGACCTGCCTGGGCAGCGAGACCTCATCTCTACAATAAATCAAAAAATCAGCCGGGCGTGGTAGCGCATGCCTGTAATTCCGGCTACTCGGAAGGCTGAGGCGGAAGGATCGCCGGAGCCCAGCAGGTCGAGGCTGCGGTGGCTGGGAGCGGCCACTGCACTCCAGTCTGGGCAACAGAGTGAGACTCCAACTCAAAAAAAAAAACAACAAAAAAACCCCCAAAAACATTCAAAAGCAGGAAAATTTCCCCACAAGTTAGTAACACAGAGAAGCATCAATAAAAGGTAGTAAATTGTAATAAATTAACTGGTTTTTTGTTTTGTTTCATTTTTTGTTTTACCAAACAGCTTCTACAAGCACATAATAATACCAGAAAGTATCTCTCTACTCAGCAGGCATTCTATCCCAGCATTCTGTTAACATTCTAGGTAGTTGGTTTAAGAACTTAAGAGGTTGGTTTTATTTCTATGTCAATTTAACAATAATCAGCTGAAGCTCTGAAAAGTTTAGTATGTTGTTGGCTTTTCACTGAGTCATTGAAAGAAGCAGAATTTCAATCCAGAACCTATCGGCCACTGCGCTGTCATCCTTAAACAGCGGCCTCTGCCTGGTCTTTCCCCCTGAGTGGACACAGGGTGGGTATAAAAATCAAACCTCTGTTGTGCACGATGTGGCTGTATCACCCATGTGCTTTGTACCCTGGCCATTTCCATACAGAAGGTAAGATGCTTGAGAATTTTAACTACCAGGGGTACCCAGACTTTATTTATTTTAAAAATTGTGTATTTATTCTTACATGTTTAAACTTCAGTTACCTTCAAAGTATTCTCAAAGTTTGATGCAATACACCTATTGAGACGCTTTTTCTGCTGCTCAGAACAGTTGTTGAACTTGTCAATTTTCATGCCTTTTAGTGCTTCCACTGTTTTTTGTTTCACTTCTTCCATACTGGCAAAATATTTCCCTTTGAGGACTTTTTTCATCCAGGGAAACAAAAAAAAAGTTGCTTGGGGTGAGATCAGGTAAATAGGGAGGATGGGACATGGGAGTCATGTCGTTTTGGGTTCAGAACTGCTGAACACTCAGCATGATATAGGCAGATGCGCTTGTCAATCACCCATCATGAAAAGGGGAAACGCACTGAAAAAAATCTCCAAAAAATAAAATTCACTGAAGCCAAACACAGCCTCTCACAATAATATTAGCTAATGCTGACAGGTTCCCAGAACACTTACCTAGTGGGGAAATTCAGTGCTACAAGGGGCCCTCCAAAAAATAATTCCAGGTTTTTTCGGGGCCCCCATCATATTTAAAATGTATATATATAAAACAAAGTTTGCCTAACATAAACAGTTCATTTCATGCCTTTAAGACTCAAGATGTATCCTAACTGAACTACCACAAGGACTGAAAAACCAAACACCACATGTTCTCACTTAGAAGTGTGAGCTACATTAAGGATCTGAAAAGGCATAGAGAATAATATAAGGGACATTGGAGATTCAATGAGGAGGGAGGGGATGGATGGATGAAAAATCACCTCTTAGGTACAATGTGCACAGGAGGGAGTGCTGGGTCCACTGAAAGTCCAAACTTTTTCTCCACTATACGATGCAACCATGTCGCCAAAAACGATTTGTACTTCCTAAAGCTATTGAAATACAGGGGCCAAAAAAGTGTCTATCTATCTATCTCCCAACACAAGCAGTCATTTTATACCTTTAAGACTCAGGACCTGCTTAGTATTCAGATACCCCCTCTTGAGACACTTCACAAGACATTCTGAGGTGAGAGGATTGGAGGACACCGATGCTGGGAGTTTGGCTGCTGTGGCCAGGATCTCGGCAGAATGTTACTTTGCGAGGGCTACTTCAGAGTTGGGAGTTTTCAAATTACTTGCAGAAATTTCTGCTTTGATCTTACTCTGTTAGAGAAACTTTTATTGACAGAAACCCATTGGACGGAAATGTTTTCCTTGGCAAACCTGGTCTAATACCTGGCCATGGCTGTACTGTGGGAAGACCCGACTTGTTCCTTGAGGACTCTGTGGTGAACTTGGAAGAGTGTTAGCAATGGCAGGTCATGGTGAATTGCTAGTTCCTCTTTGTCATCAGTGCCACACAGAGAATCAAGGTCACTTAACCTCTAACATACCAAAGTACCGGCTGTTACTACTGTCCTCTGCCAAGCCATCCTCCTGAAAAGCCTCTTGTCCTTTTATTTCCTGTTTTTGTAATCCCTGATAGCTGAAAATTAAAGACAAAAAAATAATGACAATACTCACAGTGAAGAGCAGAGTCAGCTGGTTCAGAGATGTGACTTTTTTCCTTATTTCTCTGCCTTTTTCTGGCAGCTGGTGTCTCCAGGAAGTGACTGAAACATAGTTTTTCACCAGACACATCTTACATAAAATAAGCATATTATGTCTGGAAATAAAGTGCAAAACTATTTTCTAGAATCATTGAAAGACCTCAACTTGGGTTTCATGTCTTAAATGACCTGAGGCCCTGAGTGCAAGTTTGCAAAGTTCCTGTTCAAGAGCTGTGACTCCCAGGAACACTTGCACCTTCCTGGGGCCACCAGAAAGGCCGTCTGAAGGTGGCTAAGTGTCTATCCGAGAATAAGGAATCACAAAGAACGACTTTTTGTTCTCTCTCTTCAGTATGAGACCCTGAACTGTAAATCAGTCGGAAACAGAGTGATAATCACAACAGTAGGAAAAATAACACTCTCAGCGGTGAGATCTGAGAGGCTGGTTTCTCCTACAGGATGTGCAGGGATGGGGGAGAATCTCAACCTTAAGTTAGAAGTGGGGTTTTCTCCTGAAACTTGGGAGGAATATAAAGTACAAAAATCATTCTCAAAATGGAATGCCTTTTAGGGATATTCTCGGATAGACACTTAGCCACCTTCAGACGGCCTTTGTGGTGGCCCCAGGAAGGTGCAAGTATGCCTTTCATAAACTTGAAAGCAGTATTTTTTTGGGGAGGGGTCTTACTTTGTCACCCAGGTTGGAGTGCAGTGGTATGATCATGGCTTACTGCAGCCTTGACCTCTTGGGCTCAGGCAATCATCCCAACCCAGCCTACTGAGTAGATGGAAATACAGGTGTGTGCCACCACACCTGGCTAATTTTTGGATTTTTTTTTTCCGAGATGAAGTCTCACTATATTGTTCAGGCTGATCTTGAACCCCTGGGCTTAAGCAATCCACCCATCTCAGTCTCCCAAAGTGTTGGGATTACAGACATGAGCCACCATCCCCAGCCTGACAGCAATAATTTTAAGTAACCCAGCAGTATATGACAGCCCCTACAATATTTATGATGTAACCCAGTCCTGCCTAGTCTTTCATGGACTCTTAAGGGATCATACTGATGACACCATCCTGGCCATTTGTTCTCTTCTCTGAGATGACATAAATTCAGCTTTGTGCAATAATTTCAGAATAGTGATATTCTAACAGAATTCCTATTTTTCAAAACCTCTAAATCCTAGGTGCTTTAAAAACTATGCTTAAAACTTAGTAAAATACCAATCAAAGATAGACAGCAGAATATGTGCACAGTTATATTTTATAAGTTGTGTATAATACAGCTTTTAGTAAATTACTGAATTTTTGCCATACTACTTGCTACTTGAAGAAGTCCCTTGGGAAAGAAACAATCTATTCATTTTTATAAACGTAAATTTTTCATAGACTACATTTTCTTAAATTGAAGTACATCTATGTGTAGCATTTTTCAGAAAAAATTATGTAGTTAATATTGTAGACAGGAGAAGATAAGAAATGGAAAATGGAAATGGAAAAAAGTCAACCTCCTCTTCGACATGAAGTAAATCCTTTGATCCTCAAATGTGTTGTAATTAGACTTTGTGGGCATAGCTAGTCTTTTTTGGCATTTTTTTTCCCCTAGGCTTTGACTTGACATGCCTGTCTCATACTTTCTATCCACACACTTTCCTTTTTCCTCCTCTTCCTCTATGTAAGTAAATAATATTATGCTTCCTTTGCAGAGAAGGAAAAAGAGACTTACAAGTGTAGAAGAGCTTGTTCTAGGTCACTGATCTGCTTAGAGAAAAGTAGAAACGTGAACCCTGGCCTACTAACATTGCTTGGTACATCACCCATCCTTACCATTTGTGGGGTTTTGCTTCTTTGTTTTATTTTTTGAAATGTCCTTTGCTCAGATCTAATCTCTGTATCAGGCTGCAATCTATCTTTCAGAGACTTTGTAACAACCCTAGGAAGACAGAATATCATAAAACTTTCTGGGTTGCTTTCTCCCCATCCTTAAGATAACCTGAAGGAATCCAACACTGATGAGATCATCAAGTCGATTTCGTTACTAACTTGTAAGCCTTGTGATAACAGGGATTCATTTCAAACTCGGGACTTAGAAAAATGCCAGCGCGTGGCAGGTTCTTAATTTTCAAGGAGGGAAGAAATAAAGGAAGAAGGGGAAAAGGAAGGAAGGGAGGGGATTCAAACTTAAGTAAATGGAATTTATTGCCACTTTCAATACCTGGTGGTGCCTATTCTAATCATTACTGGCCTAGTGTTCTGGATGTATATACTCTGAATAAGCATAGCCATTGTCTCTGGGAGTTATTCCTAAAGAAAAATGAAAACAGAAAATTAGTACTCTCCAAAAATTGAATCTGTAAGTAATGCCTTTCACTCCTTCTTCTTAGTCAACTTATTGTCCCTTTTCCTGATTTATTTTAACCTCATGAAATCAGCATGAGCGCCTGCCTCACAAAATGAACCCTTTTTATGTTTGTTTGTTTAAACTAGAATCAGCTAATGGCCGTTAATGCATTCAAGTGTCTTCTTCATGACTTGTTAACTCCAAGATCGCTTTCCTTTTGGTAAAGAACACTGCTTGTTCACCATTTGATTTCCTATTCTAAGTGAATACATTTCTGTTCTGAAACATTTTAAACTTTCGGAGCCAAACCTTCATGTAGTATTAAATGTTTTTTTTTTGTTTATTTAAGATTGAATGTTCAACACACTACTTCATGGAGCCATAACTGACAAAGAGGTTGTTCTTTGGTTTCTCTAAGGCAGATCAGAAAATTTTCAAGAATTAGCAGGTGTTACAAGAATGGCTGATGTAAAAGTGACAATTGGCACCTGCTGACCACAATATCTCTGGGCTTGAGTTCTTTATACTCACAAACACTCTGTGTTTATGCCTATGTTCTAATTGTCAGTATCCGTTTTAGTTAGCTGAGTGGTAGGAATGATGAAACCAAACAAACAAACATAAATAGAAACCTTCCTTTTGCTTATATACACAACTGACTTATTCATATGTAGGCTGCTAGAAGATTCCAGTCGGAGGAATGGTCTGTCCCAGTGAGAGGAACTTGATTCTCCTGGCAGTCAATGTCACAGTCAAGGAAAGGAGAAGACAGCAGTTCCCAGAGAAGGCAGCAGCCCCTGGAGACAACTGGACAAAGGCAGAGTCCCTGCAGGACACCCTCAACTGTTCTGCTAACGTGGACGGGATGCCATCTTGGCATGTGAAATTGGAGTTGAGGCCAGCATGCCTGGGACCCCTGACTTTTTATGTGTTGTGCTCTGAAGATGTACTTTTGCAAATACATTTGGCTTTCACAAAAACAATCAACGGAAAACACCCAAACTGCTGTCAGCGCCCAAACCTCCCATGAGCACGTGGATAGTGGTGATGAAACTATTTGTGGCTAGAGCCATGGGGTGGAGAAGGATTACGTCTAAAATGGTTCTTCCATTAAGTCCTTGCCCATGATGCAGATCAGATTTTCTCCCAGCAGCTGTCATCCTCTGACTAGAGAACACGGGTTGCTGATTTCATTCCTTGTATGGATTTGTGACCCTTCAAACATTTCGAGCTCCGGTTGATAGATAAAACATTGTGTGAAAAGATACTGGAAAGAAAGAAGGAAAGGACCAGAAAAGTGTCATTTTATGAGAATAGTAAATGCCCAATTTTACCTAACCTGCCAGGGGCTGTTCTAAACAAGAACCATTATAAACACACTTAACCTTCACAAAAACCTAATGGTGTAGGTGCTATGGATTCTTAGATGTTTTTGCCTTCCTTATTTAATTATCATGGGTTTAGGTTTGTTTGCCTAGGGTGCTAGGTAGTAATATTGGATAGAACAGAGTAGGAGGCAGGCTCTCTTTCTGGGATCCAATACATTGGATAGAACAGAGTAGGAGGCAGGCTCTCTTTCTGGGAGCCCCATGGGTGATTTTGAGGATACCACCTACCCTCTCTCAACCTCAGTTTGTTTTTTTTTTTCATCTGCAGAATGAAGGAGTTAGACAGGATCCGTGGTTTTTGAATCATTTTTAAGCCATCGGCCTTTTTGTGATGCTCTGGAATTTCCCTTTTTAAAGCTGATGGAATGGAAGCAGCCCCCTTTGAAGATAGAGCCCTACGCATTGCTAGCACTTTTCGAGGTAGTTTTATTGAACTCCTAGTGTTCTTTGAAGCCATTTGTACAACACTAAAGTGGATGACATACAAGTCCACTTTTTGCTCTGAAGTGCTACGATTCTTTCACAGTACTTTGACTTTTGGTGAATCATTTTTCTACCAGAGAAACTTTCAGCACAGAGAACCCAAATTACCTTTTGTGACTTTATTGCACCCCCGACCTCATCCACCCTATTCCAGAATGAAGAATGTACTCGACTGAACTCCTCGGAACAACTGCCTTGAGTCACCAAATAATGTGTAGTGACAATTGCATGAGAACACCTGTCTTGCAGAGCACAACTCAGTTACTCACTTCCTTCCAAGGACCACCCAAGGTCATGTGAGGCACAGCGTTGGTGGTTTTGCTCTCCAGCCACTCTGGAGTATTCTTCCTTCTGCCTATGTTCCTGTTTTCTCTACTGCACACACTTTCCATACAAAGAGAAAGTTCCTAGGACATCTTGGGTGCTCTGTTTGTTCCATAGAGATGAACAGTTATTCCTCAGCACAAAGGGAGAGAGAACTGAAGTCTCTTATTGTCTTCAGCTGTAGAGCATATATTCAGTAGATGTGAGCAGTCAGGGAGTTCCAGTAATACTGAGCTTGGGACAAAGGACACTGGGGTCAGAAGAGCCAGACGCTTTCTCTTCTCCTCATGGGTGTCATGTTCTGTGTTAAACTCCTCCTCTATCTTAAAATCTTTTTGTTAATTAGTATTTTCTTGATCATAAAATATACTGCATTGGGAAAAAGTGGAAAAATTATTTTATAGAGTTTCATAAAACTCTCAAATAGAAACCTGTATAACCACCATTCAGTTCAAGAAATAGAACATTCTAGAACCCCAGAATCCCTTTCTGATCATAATATCCTCTCCCTATCTCACAAAGACAGAGTGACTGACTTTTATAGTAATTCTTTTTTTTTTGCCTTTCTTTATAGTTTTGGTGTCTGTGAATATATCCCAAATTGATATGGATTCCTTTAGCGTGTTTTTGAACTCTATACAAATTGAACAGTCTCTAAATCTTCATGACTTACTTTTCACATTGAGCAATATGATAGAAAGAATTTGGTATTCATTCATTTTCAATACTGTGAATCCCATTCCCGATTTGGGGCAATTATGAATAATATTCTATAAACATCTAGTACAAATAAGTTTGTGTAGCTCTAGGAGTGGAATTTCTGGGTCATAGGGCCTGTGTATTTTCAGTGTTTTAGCTAGGGTTACCTTGTTTCTCAATGTGGTTGTATCTATAGTGAAATCAGCAGTGTATGAAAATTCATATATTGTCAGTGTTCTTGATAATTGTCAATCTGCTGGGCATGTAGGGGTATCTTGTGGTTTAGCTTTCATTTCCTTGACTCACAATGCCATTTTCATATATTTATTTACCTTTTGGACTTCTTTTTTGATGTGCCTGCCAAATAATTTGCTTTCTGTTCTGTTTGGTCGACTGCCCTTTTTCATTATGTTTTAGAAGTTATTTATATATTCTGAAATTAGTTGGAAAATGAAAAATCAAAAGAACTATTTACAAATATCTTCTATTGCTTGACTTCTCACTTTTAATGGTATTTCTAATGGTGAACAAAAGCTCTTAATTTGAAAATAGTCAAATTTATATTTTTTCATTTTGATTAATACTCTTTCTTTAATTTATTTCAAAAGTTCTTCTGTACTTCAAGGCAATAAAATTAATTTTTGTGTTTTCTTTTTAAAGCTTTTCTTTCAAATTAATCCACTTGAAATTTTTTGAATGACTATTTTCCCCCCAGTTCATAGGCAATTATATTCATAACGTTTATTGGAAAGTTAGTTGTATAGTCTATAACCTGTCACTACAGTGTTCACTGTGGTCATTTCACGGTCCATTCTGCATAAGTCCTGTGTCTTTTCGTTAATGAGTCTGTTTATGGGCTCTCTTATCAGTCATATTTCTCTGGATCTATACCATATTCTACTAGTTTCTACAGCTTTATAATGGCTCTCAATATCTGATTTAAAAAGTCCCCTCACCTTTTTTTTTTTTTTCCAGTAGTTTTGGCTATTCTTGGCCATTTGAAATGACATATTTCAATCTTGGAAGCAATTTCTGTGGTTCACAAAATATTTTTTTGTTTTTGTTGGAATTTATTGAAACTATAAATCATTTATTTGAAGGAGAATTCACATCTTTGCAAGACTTGGCTTCCCAATCAATAGATATGATATAGTTTCTCATTGATATAGACCTTCTTGGACATCTCTCAATTGTGTTTTATTATTGTCATCCCCTGGGGGGATCTTACATATACTTGTTGAATTTATTTATAGGTCAAATTTATCCATAGTTAACAACTGCGTATACCATATATAGTATCTTATTAAATGTTCCTATTTTCTGCCTGTTTGTTGAGGGTATAGAGAAATGCAATTAATTTTTGTATATTAACTTTATACCCAGAAACCTTGTTAAACTCTCCTATTAATAGGATTGAATAACACTGTAATCTATAGGTTCTCTAGGGAATTTTCATGTGGAAAATCATATTATTTGTGAACAATGAGAGTTCTGTTTCTTCCTTTCTAAATGCTGTATAATTTTTTTTTTTTTTTTTTTTTTGAGTTGGAGTCTCACTCTGTCGCTCAGACTGGAGTGCAGTGGCCGCTCCCGGCCACCACAGCCTCGACCTGCTGGGCTCCGGCGATCCTTCCACCTCAGCCTTCCAAGTAGCTGAACTACAGGTGCGCGCTACCACGCCCGGCTGATTTTTTGATTTATTGTAGAGATGAGGTCTTGCTGCCCAGGCGGGTCTCGAACCCGCGGGCTCAGGCAATCCACTCACCTCAGCCTCCCAAAGGCGCAGGATTACAGGCTGAGCCACTGAGCCCAGCTGCTATATAATTTTTATTTCTTCTTTTATTCTGTGGTTTAAAACCTTTCATACAAAGTTGAATAGAGTGGTGGCAGTGAGTATTCATTTTTGTTTTTCAATTCCAAGGAAAATCTTTCAACATTTTGTCATTACATCTAATGTTTTCTAAAGAGTCTTCTGCTTGTTTTTGTAGACACCCTTTACCATTCTTCAGGAAATTTCTTGCTATTATCGCTGTGCTAGTTGGTTTGTATGTGTGTGTGTTTTACAACTCAAGCACTTTCGGCTGTGCACACATCTGATCATTCAGTTTGCTAAAGGAGAGCCTGCTTCTGCAAATGCATTTTTATTAAAACATGCCTCATATCATTAGGGATTCAAGCTTTATTATCTGGACAAGCAGTCCATAGTGCCTGAACTCACTAAATAAGCATCTGCCCTGTGGGTACGGGCCGCCTACACTTGCCCTCTGTGATCATGGCTGGTGCTGCAATATTGATTTAAACTATATGGTCTTTCCAAGAGTCTGTGCCTTACATCTTGAGCACATGGGCTGCATGTGTGCCGTGCATTCCTGAAAGATGGCCTGAAAGGTTCCTCCTCACCTTTTTAAAATGAGTTTTTTCAACTTTTTAAAATAAGTTTTTTCAACTTTTTAAACAGGTTGTCTCAGAAAAATCTGATTTAGTAGCATTATCATTCTTTCTTTCTGTTATCTCTTGGCCCACCCATTGTCTTCATAGAATCTGTAAAAAGCTTTCTCTTTAGGCTTAAAAGGAGATACAGTAAAACTTTTCTCTCCATTTGGTTCAATTTTGATACCTTAACAGCATAATATAGCAAGATTTACTTAGCCTAAGTTAAATAAACATTACTAATTTTATAAAGATCAATTTAGGGGGATTTATTAGGTTTGCATGGCTTCATAATGTATCTCAGCTCTTCCTAATAATGAACTGAGGAGAAATTAAGTTGATCCGGAAACCGCTGAAGTGCTGTGTTCTGAGGACAGGTTATAAGAGAGTAGCGGCTGAAGTGAGGCCTACGCCGTCTTAACTCATGTGACTGTTCATAGTTTGGCTAGTTTCACTTAGTAGTAGGTAAAATTGAGTTTTAGCAAAAAGATAGCCATGGTTAGTGGAAGAATGCCCCTCTCTGTCCTGTGGGTGAGGTCTTGTTTCTAAAGAGTTGCTTCAGGTTTAAATCATGCAGAGCCATCTGGGGTATTAATTGGCAGATTTTTAAAAAGTAGTATTTTTATTCTGTGCTATAGATATATGTAGCTATGGAAGTAAATGCGGCTTATGTGGGATGTGCCATACACCAATAGAGCTGTGCTTCAGTGTATGAGGCCTGTGTCACCCCAAGCTTACACTTGAATGATGTCATTTCTGCAGACAGGTGTGTGGGTATAATTTTATTCTTGTTCTCCTTAAATACGTGAGTCTGAATAAAACTTTAGGTACAGTGCTTTAAAAAGTCATATACATATATGCTATTCCGAGTAGAAGAGAGAGAAATGGGATTATAAAAGTAGTACAGTTAAAAGAACAAATGAAAGTGGGCAAAGAAACATAGAAAAGGTGAGATAAATAGAAAGCACAGAACTGATGTGGAAAAATAAATCCCAACTGTGTCAGTAATTAAATAGCTATAAAATTGACTGGGTTTTCCAATGGTAAGATAATTTTCAGATTGAATTTTTGTATTTTTAGAATTGATCCATCAGAAAAGTGGAAAATAAAAGGATCAAGAAAGATGTGCCCAAGATAAGTATTAACAAGAAGAGTTATTACTATATTAATATTATAAAAATAAGACTTTAAAGGAAAAAACATCCCTAGATGCCACTATATGATGTTAAAAGGTTGAATTTACTAAGAAACTGTAACAATTCTATGTATTCACCCAATAAATTTGCTTCAAAATGTAAAATTCAAAAATTGACATAACTACAAGAAGAAAAAAACATTCATAGAGTCTTCTCAGTAATTGATTGGTTAAGCAGGCAAACATGCTAATCATATAAACACAATGAAGACATTTTAAAAGTAGACCTAATTGATATATGGAACTCTACATCCACATTCTTTTCACATATATTTTGAACATTTACAAAAATTGAGTGTATTCAAGGTCATAAAACATGTCTCCATGGATTTCAAATGACTAACATTATAAAGTCCAGAGGTTTAACAGACTTTTCTTGTAACAAATCAGACAGTAAATATTTCAGTCTTTGTTAGCCAAATTTGTGGGATTAGTTGATCATAGGCCTTAACTCTGTAATTGTTGTATAAAAGCAAATATAGATGATATATAAACAAATGGGTTTAGTTCTGTTACAATAAAACTTCATTAACAAAACAGGTGGTAGGTCAAATTTGGCCCATTAGCCAAAATTTGCTATCCTCCTATTTAAAACATTTCACTGATGTCAGTAAAATTAATTTATTGGCAAAGGTAATTGAAAATTTTTTTTAAAAAGTTAAGCAATTTTTAAGTAACTATGGGTCAAGAAATCAAAATTATAAAAAGAATGACACAATCACCTTTTAAATTGAAGGAAGAAATTTAAAAATTAAAAAACAAAGACAGGGAAGATTAGCAAAGCCAAAAAATGGATCTTTGAAAGACTACTATGATTAGTATACCTGCCAAAACTTTCCATTGTAAGAAAGGTGCAAACATACAATAGTTAGAATTAAGAAAAGAATATAGTAACAGCAGTGGTTGAGATTTTTACAAGTGATTATTATATAACAACTTAATGTCAATAATTTTGAATATTTTCACAAATGAACAATTTCCTAAAAACACAACTCAAAGCTGAGTTTAGAAGAAACGAAGAGCCCAAATAGTCCTAAGCTGATATCTGTATATTTAAAATAAGTCATTTAAAAAACTTTCTCAAAAGAACTCCAAGACCAGGTGATTTGCCAGTGACTTCTACCATGCCTCATAGGTAGAAGTATTTCTAATATATGGATCCCAAAAGTAGAGAAAAGAGATGAGTTCCCAGCTCCTTCCACAGAGTTAAGTATAAAAGTATAAGAAGTAACTTTGGAAAACATAAAAGTATAAGAAGTAAACTTGTTAAGTAAAAAAGTATAAATAACCCTGTTAAGTATAAAAGTGTAAGTAATCTTGTGAAGTATAAAAGTATAAGTGACTTTCTTAAGTAATCTATGTGCTATGTCAACTTAATTATGTTGGAATGGCTTTTCTTTTCTGTGTTGTTCTGGGTGGGGCTTGATCAGAAGAAAAATTAGTGTAAGATCTGTATGGCCATGTGAAGAAGCTGCCATTGGCACTCTCTGAAGTTTACACGGGGCAGCAGGTGCTATGGCTGCTTGTGCATGTCACCGACCATTGAGCCGCAAGCCAGAAGTACAGCTAGACCTGCAACCACCAGATCTCTCCCTCTGGCCCCTCTGAGTCCCAGGCTAGGGACTTGGTAGGTGCAGTTCTGTGGTGAAGAGTCCCCTACATCATAGAGGATGGAAATGGTGACAGAGATGCATTCCAGGTTTTTCCCAGAGGTCCAGTTCACCTTTGCTTTCTGCGACCACTTCACATTCAGCTCTCACTGCTGATGGCCATTCTGGCCGCCTATAACAAATGCAAGCCCAACATCAGAGGCAAAGACAGCAGCCTTGTAGAACTTCTTAATCAGCTCCTGCAAACGTAGAAGACATAACCGGTATAATAAATCTCTTATTGGATAACGTTTAGAGTGATCGTACTGTGACTGATAACGTGAAAAGTCATGAAAGAAAGAAATGTTATAAGAATCTCACTCATGAATACTGCTGCAAAAATCTTAAATATCAGCAAGTCAAATCCAGCATGATGAATCAGCTTTCTAAGAAAGCTATTACAATAAAGTTTCCCATTCCTATAAGGAAGTCTGATCCCCAAATTGAGCAGAATGATACTACTTGCTTTTGCTGAAGACCACAACCAAGCCTCTAAAAGTTACCTTGGGATGATTTCGAAGCAAACCCCAGACATATCACCTGACATATCACCTGATCAATCAAGGCAGAATGGACCAAATGATGATCAGAATGAATGTGTGGAGAACAGTTAGTAACTATTACAGCATTTCTGATAGTTTGACCTAGGCCTTTGTCTCAAGAGTGATAGAATTGGAAATAAACGAATCTGTACATTACCAAGGGAAATTTCAGGGGGAAAGAGATGGCAATTGGAATACACACTTCCGCAGCAAAATTTGAAAACCCTGGTATAAAGACAACTGCATTTATCAAGAAACTTTCAGTATAAAACATTATTATACATTTAAGAAGTCATAGTTCTTTGTCTATTAATCTAAAATGTATCTGGGGGAAAACTGCATAAAACTATTCCATTCAACCCAGCCAACTTGCACGTAGGAACTGTCATTTGGCTTCATTTGCACTGGCAAGATCTTCCAGAGCTCAGAGACTGTGTTAAGGATACTCAGGAGACATCTGTGCTTTTAGAGTACTGCTGCTTTAAAGTACTTCAACTACGGGACACAATGTTCGCTATCTGGGGAATGGGCCACATGAGACCCAATTCCTACCACTACCCAATACATCCTTGTAATGAACATGCCTGTGTACTCCCTGAATCTAGAATTAAAAAATAAATAAACAAAAAAATCACTTTAAGATCTGTGACATCTTCCTGCCACTTTATTTTTTTAATCTTCTCATTTTTATTATTTTAAGTAACTTCTTTAACTTTTTTGACTCTAATATGAAGATGACTTTTTTTTTTTACACATTGTGTCAATCAGCATTTATTTCTTTGCAACCAGTGGACTCACCCATGACATAACAAGTTTTGTGTTTGATGTGTTTTTGACTCCACTGCTCTTCTAGTCTATTTTTGTTATCATTGTTGTTGCTTCATTTTCATGGACTGTTTTTGTTTGTCTTTCTGCTTTTGCTTGTTTGGTTTCTTCTTTATCTTGTTGTGTTTTACTTACACAGAGGTAAAGTGACATCTAGTCTGCTAAGAGCTATTTAATATACACCACAGTCACTGAGCAGCTAATGAACCATAAACTTTTATGGGATTTACCAATAACTGGAGGACTTGAGTTGTAAGTTTTAAATTCGCTTTTTAACTTTATATATCAATAGAAAGACAAGATTAGATGAAGAAAGCATGAATGGTTTATACGCTAATCAGAATAATGCCATAAGCTAACATGAGTTGAAGTCCAGCTGTGTTCCAGGCACTGTTCTGATTTATGTATTCAAAACTATAGATTCATAAAAAAATCTTGTGAGATGGGTGCTATAGTTATCCCATTTTCCAGATAATGGAGCAGGTACCAAAAAAAAATAGCTTTTTTAAAGGTAACAAATTTAACATTTGGCAAAACTGAGATAAGGACCCACCTTTGACCATTGAATTGTGGTGCTCTGGTTCCCAACTTCCAACAGCGATACCATGTCAGAATGAAGAGTTCTGTTTGTGGTTCTTCTGAGATTTTTTACATCAAATGTACTTAAACCAGTCAAGTGTGGTGGCTCACGCCTGTCATCTCAGCACTTTAGGAGGCAGAGGCAAAAGGATTGCCTAAGCCCAGGGATTCAAGACCTACCTGGACAGCTTGGCGAGACCTCATTTCTACAATAAATCAAGAAAAATTAGCTGGGCATGGTGGTGCATGCCTGTGGTTCCAGCTACTTGGAAGGCTGAGGTAGAAGGATCCCTTGAGCTCAGCAGGTCAAGGCTGTGGTGGCTGTGAGCATGCCACTGCATTCCAGCCTGGGCAACAGAGTGAGACTCCTAGTCAAAAAAAGAAAAAAAAGAAAAGTATGTAAACCACTGATATAAGTGAAATTTTAATAATAATTGCATCCATGAGAGTTTTAGCTCTTTCATTTCTATGTATTATGGTAAAACAAAATGAGCACTTTTTAAAAAAGCAGTATATATTTTCTTGCAAATATTATATGTTTATCAGAAGTCTGCAGAAACTTCAAGTCCTGTTTTCAAATAGAGAATCAATATTTTAGGTTAGTTTTTTTCTTCTTTAAATTTTTGTCTTGCTGTTGATATCTTCCCATGTTAATTTTACAGTTTACATGCCAGCCAGAGGCTCTCAAGGATACCATGTTGAGAAATACAACAGAAGCAAAAATAGTTTTTGCCCTGCTTTTCCACAAAATTCTCTGGAGCTTCATTAAAACCTTAATTGTGAAAATTTACTGTCTGTGATAATGTCATGACCTTGAATCATTGCTTTAGGGTATTGTCTATGATTTATTTAACTCCGGATAAAAATGAATGTAGAACAGATATTTTATGGACAATCCTAGCAGTTAAGGGGTCATTCCTGCCACGAAATCAACAGGATTTCTGGAAAGTTTGTCATGACTCTGAGAACCTTTAACTTACAAAGGTTGCTTACCACAATTGAGGTCCATGCAATTCTAAAATACCTCCCTGGAGTTTAAGGTTCAAGTAGCAGCATCTGTGTTTTCACCTTTGTGTCTGCAGGATATTACACATAGTGGGCACCTAATCAATATTGAGCAAATGAGTGAAGGAATGAATGACATTGTACCACCTCATTCATTTATTACAACAACTCAAAATTAATATACTTTAGTACTCACGTTTAAATAAAATAGCTTATGATGATCCTTCACATTTTAAGCATTTCTTCTTTTTTGAATTAAAATTGTACTTTACTATTTTCTTTTTCATGTAGAAATTATTTATATCTTTTTTTAAAAAGCATTAATGTTATTCAGTGTTGGTTATAATAGGCCCAATTCAGGGACATCTTTTCTTTTATAATGTTATTCAGGGTTTTTTATTTTTTTAAGCTCTTGCTGTTAACAAGCATTTGAGTATGACAGAAATTGTCTTTAAATAACAGCTAAAAGAGATATACTACTTATTGTTGATTAAGTTTCCTGGATACTAGGAACAGGTAGAACATTTTTCTGAACAGAAGTCCTTTATCATTTGGATTCAGGATCTATGATAAAACTATGTTTTGTGAAACCATATGATATGATTATTTCAAACTATATTTAATTGGATTTTATATTATGCTTATAGTTTTAAAAATTGTGCCAAAGTTAGTAAAATTGAAAAGGCCTACTTATATAACATCTATTCTCAAAGATTTGCACACACAAGCTAATAAAATACCCTTTATCTGCCCTGGTGTTTAGGTCCTGTTGTTGTTTGTGAGAGTGTGTAATGATCTCAGCTACATTTTCCCTAATTGTGATTTTTCAGACCCTTATAGGCTTTCCTAACCTCTAAATTCTAACCAAGATAGGAGCTTTCATGGACCACAAATTGACATCTGTAGGTTTCCCGGTAACTTTTATACCTTTGTAATGACCTTTGAAACAAAGATCGACTGTTGAATAACAATTGCTCAACTTTTTCCTAGGATGCTTGTGTCAGATTTGCCCTCAGACCTCATCTGCCCTCACTACTACTACACTAACAGATTTAGGTACTCATGTTTAAATAAAATAGAATTAAGAAAATTATAGTGGAGCAAAAATGGGGTTCAGAGATGACTCTTACAAGTTGTATGAATGTATGGCCTTATCAAGAAACCCAAAGCAACACAGCCTCTGAGAACTAAATATTGACCCATTCCGGATACTTCTTTGCAAGAGTAGATATTTGGTACTAACAGGTAAAAGAGATTCTTAGGTATCTTTGTGATGATCTAAGGTGAAGATTTTCTCTTGGATTTAATGAGCCCTTTGTCATTTAAAGAAAATAGACACTTATTATTTCCCTAAGGATAAGACTTTTATGTTTTCAAAAAAACATTCAGAAAATAAAGAGATGATCATAGATATGTGTCCCAAGGTAAAAAATTTAAAGGTGATATCAATTTAGGTATTATTATAGAAGGCAATTTATGAATGAAACTGCTCTTCAGAAGATAAAAATTACCAACTTGTATTTTTTTGATATTATAGAATTACTGTTTTAGTGTGATTATGTTATCCCAGTTATAATTACAAGGAATCCTCATCTTTTAGAGATGCATACTGAAATATTTACAGATGAAATGATATACTGAGATTTGCTTCAAAATAATCTTTGGAGAGTTTGTGGGGGAAGTGTGTGGGTTATTGGTGAAACAAGACTAGCTGTGAGTTGATTGTTGAAACTGGGTGTGAATATCTGTATATGTTTAAAATACTCTGTAGTAAGAGTGGGAAAAACTGCCAACCCACATCTAAGCAGGAATACATTTATCTTGATCTTTTTCTGACAGTGGAGAAAACATTACGATCTAAGTCTCAAAACTCAGGAATGTACCATCAAAATCCCTGTCTAATGTATCTAAATACCACTTCTTGGAAAGAAGGAGCTCTCTACGTTTGTGATTGGTTGTGTAAACTAAAGAGAGTTCACATTTGTGTTTCAAATTTAGCTTTTAAATCTGTCAGAAGGTGATCTCGCTTTCTACAGTTTTTCAGAATTTCTTGAGAAAAAGTATATTTACTATTAACTATGCTTTGCATGATGATGTAGATTTCTTCATAGCACCTCTTAGAGTTCAACTTTCCAGGCTAAAGTATCTAAAAGTATTAAAATTTCTCTCCTTCAGAAGTATCTCCGTTTCTTTGATGGTTTCCAGTGCACTTTTTTGAAACTTTTCCAGCTTTAAGATTATTTTCCATGGAGGATTAGTGACCAGACCAAATATAGGCCCTTGTGTTTTCAGGCACATTAGCTTTGGTTAATATGAAATAGAATAACTCCTGGAGTTAGAATTGCCCTTGTTTTACATTCTATATCTTTTCCACAAGGCTTAAAATTTTATTTTAGCCTTTGTGGACAGCAAAATTAGGCCATCTCTAATCTACAGTCTATCTCAGATGCTTTTTCTGAGACATAGTAATTCAGAATCCATTATGTTCTATGGAATACAATTTTCGATGATTTTCTCTCTTGTTTTATTGATACTAGTTCTCTTTAAAACTCCTCTGCTCACTCACATGGTTCAATGATATCCTCCTATTTATCCAATTTTTGCTTTTGTGTTTATACTAAGGAAGATGCTAGATTCTTTTATATAACTAGAGATTTCTTAGTGCTCTCTTATGTATACAATCATAGATATGCGGCATTTAAGCAGTTTTGTGCCAAACACATTCACTTATTATGCATTCATTTTTTATGAAATGATACACCAAGCATACTCAAGCTATTCATTCTTTTGTTCCTTACTTTTTCTGGCAAATTAACTGTAACATTTTCCTTCAATTCCATGAAGTCATTTTTTTAAATTATTTTTGCTTTTGATCCATGTAAAATCTTTGAAAGAAGAAAGTAACGAAAGTTTCTCCTCAGTCCACTCGCAGGCCAGCATGCATTTCAGCTGAACAAATTTGAAATTATGGTCAAGTCCAATGGCTTCTTTCTTGCCCCATGCACTGGAAATTTGTTTACGATCACCAAAGACTATAGATAGCTTTCTTGAAGGCTTCTTGGAAATTCCACGATCGAGCTACTCCTTAGCATTTTTTCAAGGGTCTTGTATTTAAGAGGTGCAGTGAAATAACGGATATCTACACTCAGTCCCTGTGAACAGAATATGCAACCTAGTGAGGAAGACAGACAGAAATAGGTCATTATCATACATAGTGTCTAAAATTGTATGAAGAACAAAAATTGTGCCAATACTTATTACAAAGCTTCCTATATATTTTTTGCAATAGCAAAAGCGTGAAACAGAAAAGTGATAAGCTTAAAATGGAAATTTATTTTTAATTTAGTTAGTTAGTGTCAAATAAAAACGAATTTGATTTTAATTTTAAACAGAAATTTATATTCACTTTTACTGTTTGGTTTGTGTAGATTATCACACCCTCCTTATGCGTGTAAACTAGGGGACAGAGAGCCAGTGGCTAAGGACAATTGGCTCGGGTAGTCGGAATATGCTGGACTGAATAGGCCCCTTCAGCCTTTTCTAACTTCTAGGAATGCGCCACCCATACATATAACATAGGCTGAACTGATTCTGAGTTTCCGTTTTCTTGGGAATATCTAGCCTCTTCTATGGTAATATGATAGGTCTAAAGCTCATATGCCTTGTTCTTTGTGTGTTGGTCGTGGAATCTGACCAAATCCAAGCTCCTCATTTTATAGAAAAGGAAACTTAGCTACTTGCCCCAGGTCACACAAACAGTTGGTAGGATTAGAACTTAATTCAAGAGAAGGAAAAGATATGCTTGGTATTCATTCGTGATAACTTGGGGTTAAACATTGGCAATGTAATAAGGCAGTAAGTATGCACGGGGTGGTGGTACACGCGAAATGTTTTTGCTCCTACTTGAGTTGTGACGTACGCCTAATCACTTTTTTCCTTGTATATACCACTAAAAGGTGGGGCCTAAAAATTAGTGCTAAAAATTAAAGCTAGATACCAGAATCTGTCACCATTTTTCATTAAGACAGATCTCAGTATGTTAATACCCTGTAATATGATCACCAGCTCAGTTAATCCTTGGAGTCCTATCCTAGTTCAGTCACTGCTCTTGACTTGGTCATGGACTTGTGCCTTGTCTGCATGCCAACAAAAAATACCAGGCGCATGTTTGGTTTTTCCTCTCATCTCTCCAGCTACCCTTTCCTCTCCCTTTTAGGGTGAAAAATCTCAGCTGTACTTAAATTGACTGCTGACGTCTTTTGGTTTAGAAATGACCTCCAGAAAAATCACAATAGTGAGCTGTGCCTATATAAATAAGTGGACTGTGATTTTTGTACTGAAGCCAATGCTAAACTTAGATCCTTACAGAATGAAAACATGACCCTAATGCACATATAATGTCTATTCCTGAGGAAGAAGGAGGAAGGCTAACTAGTGACTGACCATTGCTGAGCTTTCAGGCTGCAGTGTTCTGTCTGCAGTCATTATTGATGGGTGGTTTTACATTTGATTCATTTGTAGGTCATTTAAATAGGCCTTCCTCTTTTAAAGAGAGAGCTCATTTCTATGCTGTTTTGACTAGGAAAAGCAGTTTCCCCCATTTCTTACTTTCTGGATCACACAAATAGTTAAAGACTTCCGGCTGCAGCAAGTCTCCCCTTTAAAAATAGAAAATGCTACAGCTTTTCTGGCCCATCCCCCACGCTGCACCTACCAGCCCTGTTCCAAGTGTATCTGAATAGAGTTCAATGTGGAAGTCATTCTCCAGTGAGCACACAGCAACGTCTGTGAAAGTCTGAAGGGAAGAAAAACACAGCTAGAAATCCAGGCGCTGATATTTCTTCTGGCGAGGGCACCTGCACTTATGACACTCGGTTGTCACAGACTATGTTCGCAGATATTGCTGTTGAAAGGAGCTGCATTAAGCAGGTCCTTACGAAAAGAAGGCTAGCCAGTGTAGAGGAATGTTCTTCTAAACGAAAAGCTAGCTGGGGTATTCTGACCAGTCAAGGTTAGTATAGCGGCCATTTCAAATCTGTTGGCGTCCTGAAATAAACTATCTTGACCTGTTTTTGGCAAATACTAACTTTAAACCGTGGGTGCTTTCCAGAATGCGGATTGAACTATAAATGTATGGCATGGCAAAGGACTGCTCTGATTCTCACCTTTTAGTGTTTGGAAAGTGCATCTGCTGACTTATTTTTATGACTGTATATTCAACAAGATGACAAGCTCTTACTTAGACTCTGGGTTGTTTACCTTTCTATTTCAGCAGGTGTTTTTAGGTTGGTATGGAAACATGGAAAGATGCTATTAAGCAGGAAAAAACTGTTTGCAGGCAATATGGAAATTTTAAATCATGTAAATTAGACCATCAATTAGGAGAATAATTGAATACAGCAACTTCCTTAAAGTGCTCTGACATAACATTGTTAATTTTAATAATAGACAGAAATAAAGGGGAATGAGTGCAGGACCAAAAAGGAGCAACGTGAGGGAATTATTTTTAAAAAGAATAATCCATACATTAGCATAAATGTTAGAAGTACACCAGTATGGTTGATGATAGACTTAAATGTTGGACATGCAGATTCAGAGATAAAAATGTCCCCATGCCTCTCTCCAAATAGTGAGTTATATTTACCATGAAATAGTTGGAGTTTGAAGAATACTATTTATACATGATTATAATTTTTAAAAAACACACAAGGCATATTTTTAGGTAGAATAAAGTACTGTCTTTTTTTATATTAGAAAATATAGTTTATTTAGAAAGTGAGAAAGAGAGAGAGAGGAGTCACCTTTCCAAGGAAGGAGAGAGGGCTGAATACTGTCTTTAAAAAAAAAAAAAAAAGATTGAGAAAGCAGCTGGATTATTTCTCCCCACCTGAAAACACATTGCTTTTGAATATCTTTTTTGCAATGTTATTAACAACAAAATTGAGAAATATACTGGCTTGGATTAAAAAGAAGGCAATACAACAAGTGTTGAGTGCTAACTATTTTCCAGGACTGGATTAGAGGCTGGGAGCAGTAATAAGTTGTTTCATCATCCTCATGATCCCTAAAGTCCTGGAGTAATGTCAACAACTGTTGACATTACTCCAGCAGAAAGAAAGAGAATCCCGTCATTTCCTAAATGAAGAATAAGTTATCTAACTATGCCCTAGACCAGAGGTATCAGCAACACAATAGAGTTGGGGCAATGGTAAAAATAAAAAAAAATAGTAAATTAATTTACATGGTGAATCTCATATCTTCATTGCAGATAGAGACTTTAGAAGAAATTGAAAATAAGTTATAAAATTGTGTTTAAAATCTAATTTTGTGTAAAGACGATGCGTTTGAATACAATCTTCATTGATATAGTTTAAATATTTTGAAAATGTAATAAAGGAAAAATGCCTGACGCTTTGATTTAAAAAAAAAAAAAAGACAAGTCTTAGCAAAGACTTTCATTAGATTTAGCTTCAAATTTTCCTAGCATTGTTAATGAGAATGGAAATAGGACCAGACTTACTGGAGGGAAGATATTATGTATTAAATTTTTAGGAATTTTCCCTAAGCAGTAATTAGACACATCTACAAAGACTAGAAATAACATTGATTTCCCAAAACTAAAAGCCACTTAAACACCATTTAATAGGTGATTAACTAAATAAATAACAGTATAACTGTACAATGAAATACTTATATGTAATAAAGTAATCACTTATGTTTTGGAACTATATTTTTTATATAAGACAATGTAATATCGTTAAATGAAAACAAATAGGTTAAAAGCAGTATGAGTATTATGAATATATCTTGATTAAAAAATGTATGGGTTCAGAAAAAAGTTGGGAAAGATATATACCAAAATATTTATAGTGGTTATATTTAGAAATAAGTATTATGATTCTTTTTTTTTTTTTTTTTTTTGAGTTAGAGTCTCACTCAGTCACCCAGACCGTAGTGCAGTGGTTGCTCCCGGCCACCGCAACCTCAACCTGCTGGGCTCCGGTGGTCCTTCCGCCTCAGCCTTCCAAATAGCTGGAACTACAGGCACGTGCTACCACGCCCGGCTCATTTTGATTTATTGTAGAGATGAGGTCTCGCCAAGTTGCCCAGGCGGGTCTCGAACCCGTGGGCTCAGGCAATCCACTCACTCACCTCAGCCTCCTAAAGGCGCGGGATTACAGGCTGAGCCACCGAGCCCGGCTAGCATTATGATTCTTTAAAATTTATTTAATGTATCACTTTTATAATCAATAAGACAATACAGCTGTTGGTATTTTGCTACTATTTCAAATATACATATTATCATATGAAATGTAGAAAACAGGATTCCACAGTACTTTTTTCATTTTTAGGAGGTAACTCTTGCTTAGTTAGCCAGTTAGTTATATTTAGTATGGACCTATTATAGGTCCACCAAGTACACTATCAGTTTTGGGGTTGAAAGAGAATAATATATCCTATAACTTCATTTGGACATTCAAAAGAATTGAATTTGCTTCCTGGCTTTCTCAGTTATTGTTTTAACTTGAGGCAAGTCATTTAATTCCCCTAAATCTCAATATAATATAAACAATAATATTGACTTCTTCCAGACACTTCTCACAGTGCGGCAGACACTTCTCAAGGGCCCTGTTTAGCCCTGACAACAACTAGAAAATGGGGGTATGATTGCTCTTGTTGTATAAATGAAGAGACTGAGATGTAGCAATTTAAAGAAATTTAGAGTTGTAATAGCAAATATGTGCTAGAGTCAGGAGTTCAACCCAGACAGGCCCTCTTCCACCACCCTCGCTTTTAATCCCGCTACTTGGCTCTTAGAGAGGTTCTCATGAGGTTAGGTGTGATCATGCATGAGAAACAGAAAAGTCCCAAGGTGGAACAGCGGTGAGGGAGACTCCAATTTAAGAAAATCTGAGTGTCTACGGACTCCATGCTCTCAAGCCAAGAAGGCCACGTGTGGTAAGTGCTTGCACATAGAGAAACTGAGGATTATAGAACAAAGGAGGAGGCATTTCTGTTGGAACTATCATAGAGTTTCTCAAGGAGGAAACTTTTGAGCTGAGCTTTGCAACATTATGGGCAGGATGGAGATGAGGGAGAAAATGTTCTAGTCCTGTGGGAGAAAAAAATCTTACTCCACAAGTTGACAGGGTCAAAACATGATGGACCTGTTCAGTTTCCAGTTTAAATCTGACCTCAAGCTCCCATGCCACCAGCTTGCCTGGGAATTTCATCTTTTTTTCAAAAAAATTAAATTATTATTATTATTTATTTAAACATATTTTTTATTTTAAAATCGTGGGGTACAGTTAAGGGTTAGGTATACCTTACGATATGCATCGTTCAGGCACCCTTGTTGATAAGGAGTGTCCCCCCTGTTCCCAGACAGGTATTGACTACCATTAATCCTACCACCCTTGCCCTCCCTGTCCCCCTCCCATGGATTCCTACCATTGTCCTTCCTTTTCTTATAGTATTACGATAGATGTTCAAAGTCCACTTATGTGTGAGAACATGTGATACTTGGATCTTTGTTGCTGTTAAAGATCACTCAGTATTATAGACTCTAGTTCCATCCAGGTTGCTGTGAAATTCATGATTTTGTTCTTTTTTATGGCTGTGTAGTATTCCATCGTGTATATGTACCACATTTTTAAAATCCAGTCCTCTTTTGATGGACAGCGTGGTTAGTTCCAGGTTCTTGCTATTGTGAACAATGCTGCGATAAACATACGTGTGCAGTTATCTTTTTTTATAGAGTGATTTGAGTTCTTCAGGGTATATTCTGCAAAGCCAAAGAAACCATCAAGAGAGCAGGAAGACAGCCCACAGACTGGGAAAAAGTATTTGCCAACTCCATGTCTGACAAAGACCTAACATCTTGGATCTACAAGGAACTCATATGTGCTGAAAAGAAAAAGAAAAAAAAAAAACCCCATGACAAAGTGGGCAAAAGATATGAACAGACACTTCACAAAAGAAGACATACGAGCAGCCAACAGACACATGAAGAAATGTTCAACCTCACTAATCATCAGGGAGATGCAAATCAAAACCACACTGAGATACCACCTAACTCCAGTCAGAATGGCCATTATCAAGAACTCAAAAAATAACAGATGCTGGAGAGGAGGTGGTGAAAAGAGAACACTTCTACACTGTTGGTGGGAGTGTAAACTCATGCAACCTCTGTGGAAAGCAGTGTGGCGATTCCTAAAAGCTCTAAATATCGACCTCCCATATGACCTCGCAATCTCCCTACTGGGAATTTCATCTTTTTGATGTTTCCTCCCCTCCTTTCCCTGAGAGCTTATGCAAAGTTTGGAGCTGAGCACCGGTGCATTAGAGGACACAACGCGTCTCCATTCCACAGGCTTCCTGCTGATCAACCCACTTATCAGGCCCGTTTAATCCTTGGAAAAAGAGTTCATCAAATCTGTTCCCTCCATGCCAAACTTAAGGCATGTAACTTTCCTGAATATAAGGACACAAGAGCTCAAGACCCATCTGGTTCCTAGAGAAGTTTTTACCTTACAGAGATACAGACATAACATGGACCTGTTTCAGCTATCGCTCAGAACCAGCATGACAAACATCTATCCCTGCTGTACACACTCCCTCTCCTCTCTCTTCTCTCTCCCTTTCCATTCTCTCCCCTTTCCCCCCATATCTCCTCTCCTGTCCTCTTCCTTCTCCTGCCCTCCCTTCCCTCCCCCTTCTCCTCTCATCTCCTCCTCTCCCCTCCCCTTGCCTTCCATCCCCTCTCCTTTCTCCCCTCCTCTCTCACTCTGTTTTTGCCTTTCCTCTATTGATTCTTTCTGTTTTTCTCCTCCTCCTCACCATACAAATGACCCCCGCCCCGCACCAGGAACTTACCTCTTCACTTAAGAAAAACTGTCTTCAAGCCACTTCTGCTGTTTAGTCTTCATATGCTTCATATGCTACTTAGGCTTGTCTAAGGAAAGTGGTACCTTTTTAAAATTTTTCAAAAGGCACTCTCTGGGCTGGCTTGTTGAAGTTTAGTTCATCTTTGTGTATCCCCAGTATCTAGAAGGGCAAAAGTAGCCCAGTGGATCATAAATACACGAAATAGTGAATAGGTATGAGGTGCAAGCTTATTGCTTAACAAAACATCCTAAGGATTCGTGGATGGGGAAGGAGGAAGGAGGTTTGGCACAACTTAAAAGAACCAATGACTTTAGGACTTAGAGCACCCATGCTCTAAAATGCCTCTCCAACCCATGGGACTTTGAACACTTATTCATCATGCAGCAAACATTTATTGATGTGTTAGTTAGTGGGAATAGGGCAATGAGCAAAATCTACTGAGTCCCACTTTCCAAGATTTTACATTCTAATGATAACAAGTGTTAAGAAGAAAAGTAGAGCCAGGAGAGAAGAAAAAGAATGAATGGTGGGGGAAGACAGGGAGGACTTTTTAATCCCCCCCCAAATAAATTTATCTTTTGGAGGGTGGGCTGCTTTCTCCGCTAGGTAAGTATTCTAGGAACCCATCCACATCAGTGTACTAGCTAGCATTGTTGTGAGAGGCTGTGTTCAGCTCCAGTGACTTTTTTGGAGATTCTTTCAACATTTGTCCATTTCAAAATGGGTGATTTACAAATGCACCTGCCCATACCATGCTGAGTGTTCAGCAGTTTTGGACCAAAAAAGGCATTACCCCCATGCCCAATCCTCCCTATTCACCTGATCTCACCCTGAGCAACCTTTTTTGTTTGTTTCCCTGGATTAAAAAAGCCCTCAAAGGGAAATGTTTTGCCAGTGTGGAAGAGGAGAAACAAAAAAAGGCAGAAGCACTAAAAGGTATCAAAATGGATGGGTTAAAAAACTGTTTTGAACAGTGGGAAAAGGGTCTTGCTATGTGTATTGCATCAAATAGAGAGTACTTTGAAAGTGACTGAAGTTTAACATGTAAGAATACACAGTTTTTATAAATATTTTCTGGGTTTTTTGGGGTCCCCCTTGTATAAGGTGGTCAAGGAAGGTGTCTCTGAAATGGTGATACTTCAGGGAGCACGCTCTTCAGAGAGCAAGCCATTTGTGTATCTCAGAAAAGGGCACAGAAGACAGAACAAACAGAAATCTATAGGGTGTGCTTTGAGGAAAAGCAAGGAGGCCAGTTTGGCTGGAGGCAAATGATGGGTATGGAGGAGAGTGGTAGATCAGAGAGAACCCAGGGATCAGGACAAAGCCCGGAGAACCCAGGGATCAGGAAAAAGACTTGAGATTTTACTCTAGGTGAGAAGAAAAGCCATTGGAGTCTTCCTGACTTTAAAAGAATGGATTTGCCTCCCTTATTTAGTACAGACTCTTGGAGGGGCATGAATGGAAACACGCGGACCAGTCAGGAGACCTTAATAGTAAGTCAGATGGGAATAATGGTGTCTTGGACTCGGACATAGCAGAGAAGGTTGAGATAAACCCAAAGCTTGGATGATCTGGGCATGGTGGAGGCAAAAGGGCTTCCCGCTGTTGGTCTGTGGAGTGTAAGAAATAGAGAGAAATCATGGATTATGCAAGTTTTTGACCTTGAAGCACCTGGCTGAGTAGAGTTTGCTGAAAGAGAGGAGCACCTAGGAATATCAGATCAGTTCAGTTTGGGACATGTTAAATTGCATTGCTTATTTAGATATCCAGATGGAGAAGTCGAATAGCCAGCTGGAAATAAGTCTTGAACGTAGATGAGAGGACTAGTCTGGAAATATAAAATTGGGGTAAACAGCATGTGGATAATATTTATATCCATGACACTAGGAAAGAACTCCTCAAGAGTGAGGGTGAATGGATGCATAGATTGAGCTTGGGATGATGAGGATTCGGGGGGAGGAAGAAACTAAAAAAAACTAAACAACAAAAAAGGCCAATTATAAATGCCTCCTTTCAAAGAAGCCCACGAAACAGTCATAATCTAGAAAGTTTCTTTGAAAATCATCATGCTTAAATTTGAGAACGTGTTATTTTCAGGTGACAGGGGGCATGGTAACACTGTTTAGACCAATAGAAAAGCATAAAAGGAATAAAACCAACATTAAAATCTGGTTTTAAGAGAAAGATGATGCATTTGCTATTATTTATTTATTTATCTATTTATTATTAGCAGAAATATATTGAGATGCTGGAGAAATATCTAGGTGATTGCACATAAGTAAATTTTAAAATGTGGCACTGAAGTTTGTGTGAAAGAACAGGGTAAGGAGTTATAGATGGTAGAATACTCCATATGGATGGGATGATTGTCACTACATTCTGAAAAGTTTGGTCATTCTCATCTATTTCTATTTCCTACAGATATGCAGACAGGAGCAGTGAGATGAGAGAAAGCTTCATTACTTTTAATAATTATCCTCTCTTCTGTTTAGAAGATGTAGTTAAAAGCTGATGGGGAAGATACGTGGAAGTCATTGTTTAAAATGAAATTTGGGTTGCATTTGTGATGTTTCAAATGCATTTAGTACTATGCTAAATCCTTTGCATTCACTACAATCCAGTGAGGTAGGAAGAATTATCCTCTTCTTTACAGTTGAAAAAAATGAGTTTCAGGATGTTAACTGCCAAAGGACACATAACTAATAAATATCTATGCTGGAATGTGAGTTCAGGTGTCTCTGATGATCAAGTCCACCATGGTCTGCCCATGGCATAAAAAATCAATAGTGGTTAATTGGGATGACTGGAAAATCTCCCCCCAAAGCAGCACTATATTCTGAAAAGCGTCTTAAAACTCTTTTCTCTCTTGATTTTGGATGTTGATCAGGGAAACCACTATCTTCACTTTGTTCAAAATGTAGGGTTTTCCTCTTGAGATAAGCTACAGCAATCTTTTCGCTTACCTGTTATTTTTTTCTGTCCTGCTCTATACATTGTCTTCTTATGACCCAATGAAGGACTCATGGGCAGTGAACAAGCATTAGAGGAAGTCCATGAAACTTAGTATATATGCCTGCGATTCATGAAGTGTAGCTAAATCTCGTGGTTTTAAATATGGACTAACATTATTCTGAGGACATTTTCAGGGAGGTGAGGAGACTGGAAAGACAAGGACAATCTCAATCCTTGAAGAGATTGGTTTTGACAACACTTTATGTCTCCTCTTATCAACCATGTCTTCAAGGGCTACCATGGCTCTGTGGTTGTCTGAAAGTACACAATAAAGGTTAGTAAATGCCAGGTGATTTTAAAATTTATTTGGAAACTTGTGAGAAGAGACAGGCTAGATGTCGCTGGGCCTGAAGTATATACTGTTCACATTTTGGGGACTTGTTTAAGAAAAATAACATATGAAATTAGGGGCAGAGCCTTAGAAAAGGTCAGTGCAAGTTAGGGGTCCTGAACTTTAAAGTTTCATTGGCTTTGCGGTAAATCTGCCTCTTTTGTGAAGAAAAAGGTCTACTATTTCATAGGTCAGGGAGCTATAAAATATGTTACCATTTTCAAAGACATGAAAATGCTATGTGAAAATGTCATTCCTTACCTGTCACCTTCCCTTAGAGCGAATTCTCTGTTAGATGTGTGGTGCCTTTCCTATTTTGAGAATGTTGAGAAAGAGTGGGTGTGGCCAAAGTCATAGGTTCCTCCGTGCCATGGCTAAGTTAGCTTTCAACCGAATCCACATCCTGCTTCTGCCGATGGGATGTTCTAAGATTGGGAACAAGCAAAAGACTTTTCAAATAACAAACTGATTTTACCCTAGCCATGAACAGAGGTCTAAATGTAGTGCTTTTATTTTGTTGCAGAGCACGTGACACAAGGAGAAAAAAATAAGCTAAGGACCCACAATTTCTCATATAAAGAGGAGTGATCAATGAGAAAAAGCAATTTTGAAAATAAATCAGTTGTTCAAAAGCTGTTTTTCTTTTTTGGAGGCCAACGATCATATTACAAGGAACTAAGAGTTCCTTAAAATGGCCGAAGAGAACTAGCAAATGACAAGCAATTTTTTCTTTCTTTTCATGCTTAAAAAAACAAAAAAAACAAAGAGCAGCTATGAGTCGAATTTACCACAGCAGTGGCTGGTGTGAAGTTCCATGGGGAGATGGTGATTTAGGTATGATATTGACCTTTACAAAATTGTATAGATCTAAAAACGTGAGTGTTTTTGCTCTAGCAATGGAGTGTTTACAAAACAGGGCAGACTCTCTCCCTGTAAATTATATACCAGATGTCTGGGAAGGAGAGTTGCTTCTAAATATAGCCAAAGCCACCTCCTGTGTAGCTACAGAGAGACCATAACAGTAGGAATTTGATTAGCGCAGTGAAAGTTACAGATATTTCGTAAAACAATTTTACACTGAATAATTTATCCCAAAGAGTTAAATTGAACATTTTTCTTAGGAGGAGTTGTGTGGCTATTATCTTAGATACCCAATGAAAGTCTAACACAATTGTAAAATTGCTAAATAGTTGTACATGAAGATATTTATATTTTGTTTGGTCTTGAGAAAGTTCATACATTTTTCTAATATTAAGCATATCCATGGTGGAGAGGTAAGATAGCTATACTGAACACATTTAAATAGAAATTTGTGGTTGCTGAATTGTGGATTTTGAAGGAGAAAAACAAGGAGGGATGAAAACTTAGGTCAAAACAGAAATTGGAACAGGATATATGCTGTGGTATGCTTTGATGCTCACGTTACCAGATGAATTGCAGAAATTCTTCTAAGAAATTATGAGGAAACAAATGAGGTGTGGTAACTTGGGAAGTAAGCAGAATTCAAAACAGATAAAAAGACTTTTTTTCGTTAAGTGGCATGCATATTCTATAAATCACTCCCTTGATAGATTGATACAGCTTTATTTCTCATTTCTTACTTTAAAAAGGAAAAAAAAAAAGTAATATCAGTTGGTTGTTTTCTTAAATACATTTATAAATCACTCAAGTGTTTTATGGCATTTATTTAATTAAGCTGACAGTACTGAAAAATATTTTAGTCAATGGATGCTATTATTTATGACTTGAATTTCCCTAGCTTGGGAGAAAATGATTGTTTCCTGAAATTCATATTAAAATCTTACCTATTTATCAGTTGATGTTTAGCTAATAATACTAGGTGTAATAATTGTGCATTTATATAAGAGGCATTAAAAAACCCGGGATTTACTTATAAAAAATTGTGTATTTATTCTTACATGTGTAAACTTTAGTTACTTTTATAGTTCTCTTTGTTTGATGCAGTACACCTACTGAGATGCTTTTTCCACTGCTCAAACTGTTTTATAACTCGTCCATTTTGCTGCCTTTTTTTGTTTCACCTCTTCCACATAGGCCAAATGTTTCCCTTGGAAGACTTTTTTTATCCAGGGAAACAAAAAAATGTTGCTTGGGGTAAGATGGGGTGAAAAGGAGGGTGGGACATGGGAGCCATGCCGTTTTTAGTCCAAAAAATGCTGAACACTCAGAGGATGTGGGCAGGTGTGCTCGTAAATCACCCATCATGAAATGGGCAAAGGTGGTGAAAGAATCTCAAAAAAAAAAAAAAAGAAAGAAAGAAAGAAAGAAAAGAAAAGAAAACATTGAAACCAAATGTAGCCTCTCACAACAACTGTAGCTGCCAAGGGGTTCCTAGAACACTTACCAAGTGTGGGAAACCTGTACTACAAAGAAACCTCCCTTCCAAAAGATAATTCCGGGCTTTGGGGGGATCCCCCCTCATATCAGGCACTTAGAATGCTGTTTCCAATCCTGCTTCAATCCTGCTTTATGGACAGAGCTTTTCCTAAGGATGAGGATGCAGAACCTCAGAGAGGTTAGATAACTTCGTGAAGAACGGTCCTAGGCTTGATGCAAATCCAGCTCTGCCCAGCCCTCAACTTTTGACTTTTGTCCTCCGGGTGCTTCAGGGCCCAACGCATCTCCTCCTGCTCTCCATCTCCTCCTGCTTCTGCTTTCCACTCCCATCCCCCTTCCATAAGGACAGTGAGAGATCACAGGGTCTGGTGCAGATCTCAGATCATCAGAGTGAAATGACAGGACGTGCTTTCATCCCTGCAGGGTGAGCCAAGGGATCCCTCCTCTAACATTCAAACCCCATTTCTGCAGATCACTATGACCTTTAACTCCTTGTTCATGCCAGTGAAGGTCATATTAATAGAAATAATAGCAAATGCACACATATAAAAGCTGTCTTTAGGGGTTTTTTTTTTCTTTCTCCTCACCTGTATGGACTTAAGTTTAGCTGATAAAGAAAATGACAGTGGGGACAGAAAGCTGTGACATACTGGGGAATGAGTTATGGGGAGGGAAATTTGGACGCTTATCTTTATTTCTTTATTTTGCCCCCTTGTGCAGCCTATTTTCTAATGATCCTTTCTCTCTCTCTCTCTCTCTCTCTCTCTCATTCTCTCTTTCTGTCTCTCAACACCAGCAAGTAATGCTGAAATTGTACAGAAGACTAACACAATCATTTTGATGAACAAACACATTAGTATGCGAGGGAGAGGACCTGGCTGTGAGGAATATCAAGTACCCTTCAGCTGCAAATATTGTTAGCTTTCCTGCCCCTTAAAGGTCATCATAGTATGCTAGCAAGGAATGAGTCCAAAATGAATCCAAAAAGCCATGCACGTCTCTAGGATTTTGCCATTCCCAGAAACGTCTGGTTAACTGCCGTATTAGCTAGTGACAATGGAAAAACAGGTAGTGATAATGAGTTGGCATCAGATAATTCAGCATCTATATTTAAGAGATAAATTAGGGATAATGACATTTATTATCATTCCAGAGGGAAACTTTGATCATTAAAAATACAAGGGATTATTTAAACTTAAAACATACATTTAGGCATTGGTTACTTAAACCTTTATCAATTTACTGCTGCTTTGCTGATGAAACTGAGCATAATAGTTTCACATTTGCGGTCTATTTGCAAACTTGACATAATAATCTTCATATTTTCTTAAATATTTAAATATTCACAGTAAAAATTGATATATGTTGTTTCACCCTGCAATCATGTTGTTTAATGATAAACAAATGCCTATGAATTCTAAAGCATCAGATTTCTTCTTAAAAACTGGAACTGAAAACATGGTCTTATCCCAAAAGAGTGTTATTGATAATTTTTGCATTTTATTTACTGGGAACATAATACTCCAATTTCTTATAAATTATTAGTTTGCCATCAAATAATATTCCACCAACAAACATTTGTTGGAGTTTCTTATGCCTGGAATATATAAGAGAACTCTCACACACTGGAGAGAAGTAATACACAAAAGCTAATCACAGTCACTTGTTTCAAATGAAACTCAAAGAACGATGTCTCTGGCTTACTAATTTTCCTAGATAAGCAAGAAATAGCACTAGATGAAACTTTAAAGTATATCTGTGTATACAGAGAGAAAATTTAATTTTGTCCTGTTTTGAGACTTGGAGTATTTTTAACTTTTAAACCTCAATTATCACTGTTCTGCAACTCAAGATAAATACTAGCTCAAGAAACTGGGTGGGAGTTGGATCATTATTAGGAGATACTTGGGAGTTGCTTTTTTTCTCCTCCCCCTCGTCCTCCTCTTCTCCTTCTCTTAATAAGATGTAATTTTCATTGCCTTTTTTCTGCTGAAATCGGAGTGCAGAAGAAATATGCTGAAAGGCGATCTGAATGCAACAGGTTATACTTTAAACTTGCAAGAGATGATTAATAAAGACTATGTGCACGATTGAAGTCCACAGAATATCGAAGAAACAGAACTCAAAATGAGAGAAGCACTTTTCATCTCTATCCCATTAAATTATTGGTACATTTTTGCTACAGTTTAGAATCACCTTAGCTTTCGGCTTCCTAAATTGAGCTATTTACTTACATTTCAGCATGGATTGAAACTTTCTTACACTACTGCTGTAGTATCCATTTGCGGTAAACCTTTTCTTGTCAAGCAACAGCCTACTACTTTTGTTAAGAATAAAATGAAACTGTTGTTTAGATTAGAGACTTTTATTTTGGAGGGGTGTTAGAAAAAAATACAATTAAATAAATGACAGCGATACAATATTCCCACAGAAATGTAGCATTTGCTATATTTTGTTAAAACATTGCATATACTTTGTGTGTGTGTGTGTGTGTGTGTGTGTGTGTGTTGTGTGTATATGTGTGCATAAGTGGGTGTTTTCTTTCTTTCTTTTTTTTTTAATATTGCATTGAATCTGTAGACAGTTTTGTCCTAAACTGTCAGTCTAACAATATTAAGTGTTCTAATCCTTAAACATTCAGTATTTTTCCATTTATTTGTATCTATAATTATTTCTTTTTTTTAATAAATATTTTTTATTATGATTTTGTGGGGTACAGTTAAGGGTTAGGTGTACAATTACGTTTCTTCAGGCACCCTGTTGATAAGAGGTGTTTCCCCATCCCCAGACAGATATTTGCGACTGTTAATCCCATCCCCCTCCCG
>NW_007232410.1:218225-239855 GCF_000164805.1 Carlito syrichta
TGTAGTTTTATAGTAAAGTTTGAAGTCTGGTAATGTGATACCACCTGCTTTGTTTTTTTTGTGGCAGGATTGCGCTGAGTTAAACATGCTGTCTCTGGTGCTAAGTGGTTTCTTTCACCCCTTTCTGGCTTTGTGGCCTTGGGAAAGTTACTTAACCTCTGCATGTCTCGGTTTCCTCATCCGGAAAATAGGGATAACGGTGGTACTTTCCTTAAAGGATCAGCCTGAGGATTGAAGCAAGTACATTTATGCCTGGTGATTAGGGCAGGACCTGGCATATGGTGAGGATTGCCTAAATGTTTCTTATTTCTTTTTAGATAATCATGTTATCACTAAGTCAGTTTTTCACAACCCCAAGAGTGTGGTGCAGATGACAGGTATCATTGGTCAATCAAACCTTTTTTAACTAGTGACGTTGTAGGATTTTATTGGAGATGTAAATCCTAAGCAAAAAGGGAGGCAGGGTCTCCCTGTTGATTTACGAGTAATGGTCATAATAGCCAATGTTGCCTAGTGTACACTGTGTGCATAATACTAATCTAAGCATAATGTTTATTATCTTCTTTAGCTTCTCACAACATGTCTTTGAGTATTACAATTATTATTTCTATTTTAAAGTTGTAGAACTGAAATCTAGAAGTCGTGAATTAATTTGGAAAGTCAAAATGTCTGACTCCAGAACTGAGGCCCCTAGAGTGACCTCCATGACCATACCCTCCTCCTTTCTTTTGCATTTTTGGCTTATGCAGAGTGATTTTTGCTGCAGAGGAGGTAATTAGCTGCCTCAGAGGTCTTTTCTAAAATGATGATGATATCCATTTTATAGCAACAGGCAACAGAATGCTTAATCACCAGGACACTGCAATAGTCAACACTATGGAGTGTGGGTCTGGAAGCAGTGCCAATTCCACATTTCAGGCTCAGCTGCTCACCCTCCTTGGCAATGGGTTGCAGCCCCCTACACCTCAGGACCGAGACAGGCTGGGGTGCAGGGCAGAGGAAGTGGCAGAAGGCCTGGGCGTGTGGAGAGATGGGTGTTCTGGCAGCTATCCCTGCTTAAAAAAAAAAAAATTGGGGGTGTGGAGAGTGGAAAGTTCTGTTTGAAAAAGCATGAAATAATTTCTTTGGTGGTTAATCTGATGACCTTAAAACCTCCTCTTCTTTGATGGTTTTTTTAGGATTATCCAGAGAGACAGAATAGATAGATGGATAGATAGATGATAGATATGAGAGAGGATTTATTTGGGGAATTGGCTCACATGGTTATGGAGGCTGAGAAGTCCCATGAAAGGCAGGAGACCCTGGGATGTGGCAGCATAACTCAGTCAAAGTACAAGAGTCTCAGAACCAGGGAAGCCAATGGTGCAATTCCCTGTCAGAGGCCAAAGGCCTGATAGTCCAGGGGCCACTGGTATAAGTCTTAGAATCTCTAGACCAGAAAGATTCTGGTGGAACTCTGATGTCCACAGGCAGGAGGAGAATCACAATTCTAGGAGAGCTAAAGAGAGAGAGAAAAAACCATTTTCTTTCCTTTTTTGGATCTATCCAGGCCCACGTTGAGGGCAGATCTGCTGCACCCAGTCCACCCACTCACAATCTCCCCTGAAAGCACCCTCAGAGACACACCCGGAAGTAACCCTTTACCAGTTCTCCAGTTATTTCTTAATCCAGTCAAGTTGACGCCTAAAATTAACCATCACAAGTCCACCCCTTCTCAACTTGGCACTCAGATACATCTCCTTAAACCATACTTAACCTCCAAATAAATATAATAACCCAGAAATGGTTCCACCTAACATAATCCAACTATCTTGTGTATAATGGAAAATGAACTAATCTCTTCACCCAAAGAAGAGGCGAAGTCCTTGGATGATGCTTACTCTCCTCCTGATAGTCCATAATTTAATACTATGATGTAAAGTTGATAATACTTAAATATAATCATTATGACAATACATCTTATGTAAACACGATAAAAGAATAGGAGAGAAATGAAAATAAAGATGAACTTGCTTAATATATGCGTATACACACGTGAACAAAATAAGGAAGTGATACTCATGACAACGACGGTGCTGTTTCTGTATCATCTGTCCACATGGTCGTAGCTAGTATTTATAACCACCTTCTTCTACTCCCCATTTTGTATCCCCTTCACCTTCAGCAAACACCTCAGCTAGTTGTGATTCTTTCCCTGGCAGGCTGATCCATTCCTGCTAGACAATTTGCAGTCCTTCCTGGATTGGGTTGTTATAATTTTTTCATTGATCCTATTTGCAGGAAATGGTGATACCAAGACGCCCTAAGGAAACTCCTGCACTCCAAACACACTCTTCGTTAGCTCCATCTAGGAGTAATAGTCCAATTTCCCCTGGGTGAACTAGATCTATCACTCAAACTAATACCATATCTCCCTTTTTAGTCTGTCGACTCAAAGAGACCAGGTGGCATCTTAACTTCCATTTCGATAGAATCATTGTTGCATCTCCTGGTGGAAGTATTCATCCTTCTAGAATTAAGACCTTTGGGCCAGGACGAGTGCAGTGGCTCATGTCTGTAATTCCAGCACTTTGAGAGGCCAAGGTGAGAAGATTGCTTGAACCCAAGAGTTCGAGACCAGCCTGGGCAACACATTGAGATCTTGTCTCTACCAAAAAAAAAAAAAAAAAAAAAAAATCAAAAAAACTAGCCAGGCATGGTGGCATGCACCTATAGCCCCAGCTACTTGGGAGGCTGAGGCGGAAGAATTGCCTTAGTCCAGAAGGTCGAGGCTGCAGTGTACTATGATCATGCTGCTGCACACAAGCTTGGGCGACAGAGTGAGACTCCAACTCAAAAAAGATTTTAAAAAAGACATTAAGGGCTAGCGGAGCATAAAATCAAGAAGCAAAAATTTTGTTAGTGGGTCCCTAGAGGGGATAGTGAGTGCAGGTAACTCAAAAGGCACCAATGAGTCTGCTGCAAGTCAGCATCAAAACATGCCTTATGGCTCGCTGGATTTGGACACTGCCTAGCTGGGTTCATCAGATCAGAAGACAATTTTCAGCTGGGCTCGGTGGCTCAGCCTGTAATCCTGCACCTTGGGAGGCTGAGGTAGGTGAATTGCCTGAGCCTGCAGGTTCGAGACCCGCCTGGGCAACTTGGCGAGACCTCATCTCTACAATAAATCAAAAATCAGCCGTGCGTGGTAGCGCATGCCTGTAATTCCAGCTACTTGGAAGTCTGAGGCGGAAGGATTGCCGGAGCCCAGCAGGTCGAGGCTGCGGTGGCCGGGAGTGGCCACTGCACTCCAGTCTGGGGGAGAGAGTGAGACTCCAACTCAAAAAAAAAAAAAAAAGAATACAATTTCCTAGTATGTGGTATAAGTACCTGGGTCACCTTATTGAACACCGAGTATGAATAATTTATATTACATAGAAATTGATCGTGTCTATTAGGATTCACTTTGACTCATAGATTTCTGTCTTCTTTCTTTCTTGACAGGTTCCTGGGCAGATCGAACCCCATTACATGAAGCAGCAAGTCAAGGTCGTCTTCTAGCTCTGAGAACATTATTATCACAGGTAATATGCTACATATGGCTTAAAATATGCCCACCTTCCCTGGGCATAGCACATTGTCAAAATAAGTCAATCCCAAAATAATATTTTTATTTTTCATATTTTACTACTGCTCTTTTTACTTTAATGCATGTCAGGCAGAGCAATAGTTTCTGATTTATCTTTGAAACTTCTTTGTAAACATTTTGGTCTCATCGTATGTCTTCGTATTTTAGAATTCTCACACAGTATATTCATTACTAGACAGTTAAGCTAGCAGACATTGGATTTATGTATTATTTATTAAGCTTTCCAAATATACTTAACTCTGCACAATGTGTGCAGCTAATTACAGACTTAGTTTAGTAATACAATATCCAAAAAAGGGATAATCAGACAAGATGCCAAAACAATCCTTTTTATGGGGATCTGTAATACTTTGCCTACAAAAGCAATGGGACAGTTATTTCTGCACCTGCCTGCTCATGAGACTCACCAGAGGAAAAATGAAAAGCACAAATCCTTGTTGAGATGGAAAGCACTCTGGCTCAGGCCTGTGCATGTTTTTTAAAGCTTCTGATGTGGCTTCCCTGATCTGGAAGTCAGTGCTCTAGTGTTTCCCGATATCCAGGAGAAAGGCATGTTCTCAGATGGTTGTAAAAAAGAAAAGGCTGTGCTATCCCTTCTAAATAGCACTGTCTGGATCTCAGGAGACTTGAATCCCGGGATGGCATTTGAGGTAAACTTCAATCTTTCTGAGTCTTCTTTTTCTCATCCAGAAAATGAAGATGTGTAGGACAAGACACTCCCCTAGGGCCTTCCTGTCCTGTGATAACTGTGCATCTATTTTGTTGTGCTCATCACTTGATGGGGGGGGGGGGGGAAATCCTGGTCAAAAGATCAGTAATTCCTAAAAGGGAATTCCTTAGAAAGACTCCTGCAACTCTTCAGTGAAGAGTCAGGCTTACGATATTTCTCAGTGTGTCTCCTATCACTGACAGTTCCGCCAATAAGAGCAAGAATCTCCCCCCAAAGCCTGATGTGAAAGGGAATCTTGACCTTCTTGATGCTTCTGTCATCTGCTCCTTCTAGCGGGTGGCAGTGTGGAATTAGCTCTTTACATCTGATTGCTGGCTAGCCATCTTGAAATCTTTGCAAGGATAATGAAAGGATCTTAAACACTGCATGTGTTAGAGACAACAATTTGGAGTGAACACCTATTGTCTTACCTTTATTGTAAAATCCTTCGTGTCTATTTTGGTGTTACAGATTATGGCAATCTGTGGTGTCCCAAGGATTTGGCCTTGAATTTCTTCCCATTATAGTGCTTCGAATGATACTCATTAGATAATGAAATGCCAAAGGTATCAAGAAGGGAAGGAATTTCTCATTCTAATAATGTCTAATTATTTTAGTCTGATATTATGAGCTTCATTAGAATATAACTTTAAAATGTTTACTTTGATTAATAATAAAATAAAATCTAACATTTTCTATATGCTAGGCATTGTAATAATAACTGCTTTACCTGTATCTTTTCATTTAATTCTCATGATAACCCTCAAAATGTAGAGGTTAAGGCATTTGTCCAAATTGAAATGGTGACTGCATGGTGGCACCAGGCTTCAATCCCAAATCTAACTGACTTTAGCAGTCAGAGTTCTTAACCACTGGCATAAACTTCATCATAACTATTTAGCAACAAAAATTCCCCAAATCATGTACACTAATACAGAATATTTTTTCCCCCAGTCTGAGCTGATCGATAGTTTTATAGTCTCAATGAGAGCAAGTGGTCCAGACTATAAATAGCCTTTAGTGGCCGGGTGCAGTGCTTCATGCCTGTCATCCCTGTACTTTGGGAGGCAGAGGCGAGAGGATTGCCTAAGCCCAGGGGTTCAAGACCAGCCTGGACACCTTATGAAACCTCATCTCTACAATAAATCAAGAAACATTAGCCAGACATAGCAGCATGCACCTGTAGTTCCAGCTATCTGGAAGGCTGAGGTGGAAGGATTGCCTGAGCCCAGCAGGTTGAGGCTGCGGTGGCCACGAGGGAAACTGATATGCCTGAGATTCTTTGATCTTTAAAATATATCACTCTTGGCCAGGTGTGGTGGCCCAAGCCTGTAATCCCAGCACTTTGAGAGGTGGGTAGATTGCTTGAGCCTAGGACTTCATGACTAGCCTGGACAACATATTGAAACCACGTCTCTACAAAAAAAAAAAAAAAAATTACAAAATAATTTTTAAAAATTAAAAAATATGAACTGAGCATGGTGGCACACATGCAGTCCCAGCTACTTGAGAGGCTGGGGTGAGAGGATCACCTGAGTCCAGGAGGTCGAGTCTGTGGTGAGCTGTGATCACGCCACTGCATTCTAGCCTGGGGGACAGAGTGAGACCATGACTCAAATAAATAAATAAATAAATAAAATATCACTCTTTAATGACCTCTATGGAGATGATTTCATGTAACATTTTGCTGACCTTTAAACATTCTTTATGTCACGTTTAGGGTTACAATGTAAATGCAGTAACCATAGACCATGTCACCCCACTGCACGAGGCCTGTCTTGGAGATCACGTGGCATGCGCCAGGATGCTTCTAGAAGCAGGAGCTAACGTAAGTACCTCTAAAAACCAATAACAATTTCACACCTCCTGACTGAGAGAATCAGAGTTCTCATTTTGCTTTTCTTTTCTTCTTTCTCACTACTTTTCAAAAATAGCAGAATAAAAATAAAGTCCTCGAATTGCCTCAGCCTTTCATTGCACTCTAAAAAGGAGATTTCCAATCATGGCGCACACGGGTAGCGTGCTGCATGATAATATAGAATACTCTTGAGGTTATTTCCTGCTGTCATGACTCTAAATAGCAGTAGATGAACATCTTTGTGCCTATAACATTTGCCCATCTTTTGGATGGTTTTCTTTAGATAAAAATCTCAGAAATAGAATGACCAACTTTACCAGCGTAAGCCAGCAATGTGGTTTCATCACGACATTTATCACCATCACATTTTTTTCTTCATGGTTTTCCTTATTGAAAGGTACTTAATTACTGAATTAGTTTTTGCTTATAATTGAGTGTATATTTTTTCATGATTTTCACTAATTATATGCCCATTTCCATGAGCTGTATTGATTACATTCTATTTCTATTTATCTCTTGAAGATTTAAAGCTTTCCTTATTGATGTATAAGAGCTAAGTAGACTATGTCATATTTACTGCACACATTTTCTCAAGTATTCCTATTAACAGATGGCATACCTTTGGAAAATGCACAACTATGTTGGTTCATCACGTATTCCTTATTAACCTTACTCTTAAATATCTTGGTTTGGTTTAGGTAAATGCAGTCACAATAGATGGTGTCACTCCGTTATTCAATGCCTGCTCCCAAGGCAGTGCCAGCTGCACCGAGCTTCTTCTGGAATATGGGGCCAAAGCCCAACTGGAGTCATGTCTTCCATCTCCCACCCATGAGGCCGCCAGTAAAGGTAACTGAGTTCTGGGATTAAGTGACAGGGGGAGAAAGTTCTTCCAGCAACATGCAGTGCTCCATTTGTCTTTCAACAAATGGCGCTTCAGGGGAAAGCATGGGATAGGGTATGCATGGGGAGATGGCAGCTGGGTAAAAGTAAACTCACCTGTGCTCTGTGTTGGCAGGTCATCATGAATGTCTGGACATCCTCATATCCTGGGGCATAGATGTTGACCAAGACATTCCTCATTTGGGAACGCCTCTCTATGTAGCTTGTATGTCACAGCAATTCCATTGCATCTGGAAGCTTCTTTATGCTGGTATTTTCCTTTCAAACATCTTCCGTCCTGTCCATACACACAAGAAATTATTTATTTCTCTAAATAAGCTTCTTTAAAAGTTAGATCTTGCTGCTAAGAAATGTTCTTGTTGTAAGCATTTTCACACATAAGTATAGAACCAGTAAAAAAAGAACCCCATTCTTGGTAAGTCCACTTCATAGCTCACAAATGAACACGTAGTCTCTGTATTTTGCACATGCAGCATTGGTAGACATTTGGGTATGTAATGGAGTCTGAAAACCCTACTTATAAAAGGTCATAGAATTATGATCCTCAAAGTTGAAAATAATGTTTCCAAGTATGGATATATCTGTAAAAACATGCATCACAAGAAATATCAGAGACAGTAACTGAGCAACCTGATCTTCTACCAATCACAAAAACTTATGTCATTTCTTAGACTGTGTACTTGCTGTCATGCTTTAAAAAGACTTTGTACCTTTTTCCACTTACCCATTTAAAAAGACTTTTTACCTTTTTCCACTTACCCAAAACAAACCAGTTCTTCAAGGTCAGCTTTAGCACCCTTAGGAACATTCCTGACCCATTCAGACCACAATGGTCTCTCCTACCATAGGACTGGGAACTCCTTTCTTCATCATCTCTTTCCTTTAGCATGGTTCTTCCCCCTTCATGTGATAGGTGCTTGGAATATATGTACAATTAGTGAATAGGTTTCTATGCTTTTTATTGTTTTTGGCAGTCATTTGACCGTGATATACACTGACATATAATTTTAGCAACCCCCATAGGTGCTACTCACATTATCTTAGCTAAGTTAGACACTTCTTACAAGGAGGGTCTCAATCTATTATTTCATACCAATGATACCTAGTAAGAATCTCAAACGTGAGTTCTGTTAATAGCCATTGACAGATTGTTATTTTCTGACTATGGTCTCTGGTAAATTTGATATGACCAGTAAAGTTTATGCTTTATAGCCTTTCTTTAGTTTGCTAGAAATATTTTTTCCTTCAATCAAACATTTTATCTTGGGTTTTTAAAAATATGGGAAAAGTACTGTTAGTAACTGTAGATTGATTGCTATTTTCCAAGAGTTTTCTTCCATAAAATTGGCATAACCAACAAAGCTTATGCTTTCTCTATAAACATCTTGCCATGGCATATAATTTTTGCACTAAACATTTTATATTTGTTCAAAAATATTGAAAATAGTTACATGTATTAAATTTGAAAGTACCAGGAGGGTCATAAAAGGACTCTTAAAATGTGCTGCTTCTTTTTTATTTTTTTAGCCAGAGTCCCACTCTGTTGCCACTGCTCACGGCCACTGCAGCATTGACCTGCTGGGCTCAGGTGATCCTCCAACCTCAGCCTTCCAAGTAGCTGGAATTACAGACATGTGCCACCAAGCTCGGCTCATTTTTCTTGATTTATTGTAGCGATGAGGTCTCACCAAGTTGCCCAGGCTGGTCTCGAGCTTGTGGTCTCAGGCAATCCTCTCACCCAGGCCTCCCAAAATGCTGGGAGTAGAGATGAGAATCAGCACGCCTGGGCTGCTGCTGCTGCTTTTTTTTTTTTTTTAGTTGGAGTCTCACTCTGTCACCCAGACTGGAGTGCAGTGGCTGCTCCCAGCCACCGCAGCCTCGACCTGCTGTGCTCCGGCGATCCTTCCGCCTCAGCCTTCCAAGTAGCTGGAACTACAGGCGTGCGCTACCACGCCCGGCTAATTTCTGATTTATTGTAGCGATGAGGTCTCGCCAAGTTGCCCAGGCGGGTCTTGAACCCTCAGGCTCAGGCAATCCACTCACCTCGACCTCCCAAGGCGCGGGATTACAGGCTGAGCCACCGAGCCCAGCAGGCTGCTGCTTCTTAAAGACATCATTCGTTTTACAGATAGTATCAGACAACAGAATTGAAAAGAACTTATGCCTTTTTATTGGTGGACGTTTCTTGGCGGTGTAACCATTTTGGTACTGGAAAATGGGATTGTTATTTTTAACAATACTAAACAGCATTTATTTTTGGCACATGCATGTACCAAGCCTTGCATTAAGATAAAATAACTATGCAAAAGGTAATTTTACATATGGGGGTTTTTTTAATGTAAGAATTTTTAAAAGAATTTCCCTTCACGGAGCATTGGCGTGCCTTTCTACTTAAGCATCTCTGTGCCTTTATATAGGTATTGACTTAAACTACATGAGTGAAAAGTGATAGGAAAATCTACATGTGTTTTACCTAAATAGCTCACATATTCATGAGTTTTCCAAGAAAACCAAAGTGCTCCACTGCCTTAAAATAAATTTTAAAAACACAAGCAATAAGCTCTTGAATAATCCTAAGGACTATTGACTACAGTGAAAAATAGATATAATCAGGCAATGTTTATAATATTAGTTAATACAGTTATATTAGTAGTTAATATGATCACTTGTGGAATCATTTAAAAATTTTAAATTTTTTAAAATTATAAGATCTTTCAAGCATACAGAAGAGTATAGGCAAACAATATAACAAATGTGTGCACCCCCATTCTGATATGCTCACTTTTAAGATTTTATACATGTATATATGAGACAGGGGTGCCAAAAAAATGTATACACATTGTAAGAGATGTCTGCCATGATCAGAAGTGTCTGGACACCGATGGTAACCACTTTGACCACTTCTTGTCATTGCAGAAGTCACACATGTATTCATCTTATTGAGCATTACAATTTTAATACAGCTTTTTTCTTCCTTGGGCACCCTCTGTATAGATATAAGTATGTATATATTATATATGAGTATATATTAGCATAAATATATAACTATAAAGAAATAACTCCTTCCAGATAGAGCCAGGGTCACCTTTATACTCTTTCTCAAATGCCTTCCTTTTCCTTCTTGCACTGATGGAACAGATTCAGCTAACACATGTTATGTCTGTTTATCATCCCTTCCTGTTTCCATGTAGGTGCTGATGTGCAGAAAGGCAAATATTGGGATACTCCATTACATGCTGCTGCCCAGCAACCCAGTACAGAAATTGTAAACTTACTGCTAGAATTCGGAGCAGATATCAATGCCAAAAACACAGAGCTTCTGCGACCTGTGGATGTAGCTACGTCGAGCAGTGTGGTTGAGCGAATACTGCTTCAGCGTGAAGGTAGGAAGAATACACATGGAGGCTTGTAAGCACAAAAATAGGTCTGCCTACAGTGGATGAAATTGAAAGATTTTTTTTGTTGGCCTGTGAAGAAATAATGGCATACCATTTGGAATGTTTTTGTAAAAGTAGATTTTTATTTATTTATTTATTTTGAGTCTGGGTCTCACTCTGTCTCCCAGGTTGGAGTCCAGCGGCATGATCACAGCTCACTGCAGCCACGACTTCCTAGGGTCAGGCAATCCTCCCGTCTCAGCCTCCCGAGTAGCTGGGATTGTAGGTGCACACGACCACCCCTGTCTAATTTTTTTTATATATATGTATATCTATTTTTTGTAAAGTTGAAGTCTCTCGGTGTTGCCCAAGTTGGTCTTGAACTCCTGGGCTCAAGCAATCCTCCCGTCTTTGCCTCCCAACTTGGTTACAGGCATGAGTCACTGTGCCCAGCCTGAAGTAGATCATTTTTTAATGTAGGCTCTATCTATAAAAACAATTATCATGATGCTTTTAATTGTCTTTTAAAATCTTGTCTAAACTATCATATTATTACTTTGAAATTTTTCTAATTCTTTTTTACGCAAAGCTCAGGTTCAGAGTATATTATGTTTTCAAGTAATAACCAAAGGGATTGTTGTATTAAAGAAGTTATTACTCAGTTAGTCCTTTGCAAGGGTTAATACTGTATTTATTGTCTTCAGCTTTAACTGAACTTGAATTCACTAGAAAACATAGTAAAATTTTGTGTGTTTTTTGTAATTCAGACTAGATTTGGGCCTATCATGATATTTAGAAATAAGATCATCAACATTCTTATTTCTAAATATCATGATAGACCCAAATCTAGTCTGAATTATATATAAAATCCAGTCTTAAATATATCCAATTTGTTTTGACAATGCAGTCTTGATATGATATCTGCTCATTTATATTTGGAAACATGTTCCATTTTACAAGGGCATGTACTTTCTATGCCATGTTGTATAACTACAGTCAGAGGATATTTTCACATGTAAAACTTTTTTTTCTAAAACAGAATTTCTTAAGCCCAGTCTAGGAACTAATATTTCTTTTCCCTTAAATATGAGACCTAATTTGAGGAGAAATATGTAATTTTTAAGTTTCCCCTTTAGTACATTCCACTTCTCAGGGCTTTTGATGTATATCCCTTTCAAAAAAGCAGAATTTGTTTCGGAGGCTTTAAATGCAACAATAATTTCATAAGCCTGAAGATTATAATGATTTAAAGAACATATATGGAATACACCTCCATTATACAATCTCATAAATAGAAACAATATAAATGCTTATGTAAATTTCCCTAGAGCAGCAGTCAAGCCATCCTAGTTTACTACAAAGCATCACAGGTTTTTATGTTTTTATTTTTCATGGATCTTACAACATGCGAAATTCTTTTCTATTTTAATTAAATACTTTCACGTCTTCTTGTAGCTACCCCAAGCTCTCTTTGCCAGCTTTGCCGACTCTGTATCCGAAACTGCATAGGAAGACCAAGATTGCACCTTATCTCCCAGCTCCCGCTGCCAACATTACTGCAGAATTTCTTACAGTATCGATAAAGCAGTAAAATAATTCTAAATCCCTTGAAAAATCAAACATTTCTACTTTACTTGCCTAATGAATATTTAATATTAAAATATGCTAAAGATAGGGTAAAAGTGGCATGCGATCACCCAGGGAAGCAGTGAAATATCAATTTTCATTTTAAGCATATTAGTACTATTGTGTTATGCATTTTATTGTCTTTGGAGCACAGTATATTTGTAATATCTATATGTTTTTAGCTATTCCAGTGCATCCTATTGTTGATTTAGGGGAAAAAAGTAAGAAAGTCTCCATTTTATATTTCTTTTTAAATTGGAAAAAATAAAACTCTTACTAAAATTCTTCATGTTATATTTTGAAAGGCCTATATTCTTCAAATAATGGGTTAACTTTTTAATATTGGCTACTGTAATTGGTTATCTTTGTTTTAATACTGACATAGAATATGAGTATGGTTTATAAAAGAGCAACAGATATACTTTTTGAAATCAAGATGACACTCATTCAGGAAATTCACTAGGTTGAATGTGCACTTGTCATTACAGTGACTGATTCACAAAGATAAATCTCTCTCCTCTTTGCAAAGAACTCACAAGCCATTTCTCCACAGTAAGTGGATACAGAAACTAATGGGACGAAAGGTCAATGCTGCCCTCTTATCCTGAGACGTTTAGAACATTCTATGCCTGTGGAGGCTATTTTAAGAACTACTCCTTCTCATGGGTAACCTCTGAAGGTCTGTCATCAGTGCTTTTATATATATTCCTCCAGCTTTCTTCCATTTCAAAACCGTCAATTGCTAGAGATATCTGGATTGAAGAAAAAGAACTCCATCTTTAATTGAGAAAAAGGCACTGGGTCACGTTCCAGGGGTCTTCAGGTCAGTTCAAGCCTATAAAAAAATAGAAGATGAAAAAACTGCTTCAACTGTGGAATTTTTAAACAGAGGGTGCCACTTAGCACATTTAGAAACCTAAAATTTTCAGCCTGTATGTATAGTCCTTAATAGCAGTGTTTCTAATTCTTTTTTATTCAGAACAAAGGTTCAGAGTATACTGTATTTGCAAGTAATAACAAAACAGAATTTTACATGAGAAGATATTACTAAACTTGTCCTCGGAAAGGGTTAATAACGTGTTTACTCTCTAATTATACCAGAGTGCACTAGAAAACATAGTGAGATTTTGTGTCTTTTTTGTAATTCAGACTAGATTTGGGTTTACAATAATATTTAGAAATAAGATAATGAACATTCTTACAACTCTGTGTAAAGTAAAACTTTTTGATGCATCATACAGATTTATTAAATGTTGACAAAGCAAATATTTTGACCACTGTTTTTAACAATCCAGGGTCTATTTTCTTCTCACTTTCTGGCTAACATTCAGAAACGATGGGAAAATAAACTGTCATTATATGTAACCCTTAAGTCACCAAGTTTGCATTTTGGAAAAAAAAAAAATCAGGTGTGATTAAAAACATTTGCTTAAAATTTCAAAAACAGAAATAAAGCCGTGGCTTGGGTCTTTTAAAAGTCTGTCTCACAGAAGATCTCAGTCTAAGACATTTGTAATAAATAATATGCACTAAAATAGATTTTTCTTATAGAATAAACTCATTAAATATAATTAGATTTTAAAGTTTCTTTTTGGGGGGAGAAACGAGCTTCTACTAGTATTTCCCTGAGCTAGAGGTGAAGTCTTACATTGTAAGAGTAATGCCTTACTCTCTTCATCCGTCTTGTACCAATAACAGAAGTAAATGTCAAATATTAAAATAAACACTAAATTTTCAGTGTATCTGTACCTTGTATCTTTGCTTGAGTATGATTGTCTTATCAAAGAAGTGTTCTAATTTAAATGGAGTGTATGTTTGTTATTATCTTAAAGTGTGATTATCATCCCTTGGAATAAAACACTTTGTTCTCTTCTAGTTCATATTTTATTTCGTTTTATAATGAAAGGCAGTGGAGAATATGATTGAATTGCACTCATTTTTTTCTTTTACCACCAATTTCCAAACCACTGAATTATGGGCATTATGAGCAGAGAAGTGCAGAATAGAACCACATACCTCAAAGGTCTTCTAATTCAAAACATATATACCCACGTGCACATACATACATACATGCAATAAAGTCCAAGGGCAAAATTTCACAATGGCAAAGAACATCTGACACAGGATTAAAGAGATATAGTAAAATACTTACTTTAAGAAAGTGCTGTTGAAACATTTATTTGGGGGCAAAAGTATTTAACTCCATTGTTTTTATAACCACAGGATATGTTTGATGTTCTTGAGAAACTAAATAGAAACAGTATGATGGAAGATCTGAATCTATCCACTGGTGTTTTACACGGTCCATAATGGCACTGAACTGAACTGACTGTGGTTATCTATCTTCTCACTTTTTTACTCAAGTTTCTCTATCATCTTACTCTTATTATTATTGATTATTTAGCTTTTTTTTTTTGAAAACAGGATTTATTGAGAGGACAGAAAAATCTCCCACAGTAGGAAGAGACCCGAAGGGGTTGCCCAATTTAGCTCATTTTAAGACTTGTTTTCTCTCTCTTAAAAACCTAAGTAAACATTCTTGACTTCTAAGATTGATGGAAGAAAATGTAATCTGAAAATTCTGGTGAGTTATTAGCTTCTTATCTACTCTACGATCTACAAGTCACTTTAGCTCTGTAGGTGTCTGTTTTTAAATGAGGGGTCTCTTTTTGTTTTGAGTTCTTCAGTCGAATTCATTGAGTCTGTTGATAAGTAACTTGAGATTCAAATACATTTTTAAATGATTTTTTTGGTTTATGAAAAGCTTATATTGTGGGTACAAATTTTATACATCACATAGTAAGGTGTGGAAAAAGTTAATTATTCTAAATAGAACTTAATTGTATTTCAAGCTTCCCTTTCACCAAGGGAAATCAGGCCATTTCTGGGTAAACACGATTAATTGATTAATTTCTCGGTCTCTTCAGGCAAACTTAAGAGGCGCTCAGTTCATTCAAGCCTCTCTTCTCCCACTCCATTTCTTCCTGGGATGGCATATCAAATCCGGAAGACTTTTGGGAAACCCACTTTTTGGTGGGAGTGTGCGTCTGCCAGGGTCTGTCCTCTGGGAGACCCCAGTGTGTCTGGAGAGTGTTATGCAGCTCATGTGGTGCAGTGATAAATGTCAGATCACAAAGGGTCTTTACACTGATTTAAGGAAGCTCCTAACATGAAAGTAAAAATAATAGACTTGATTCTCCCAGAATTCATCTTGCCTCCTTGCCTTTGTTCCCTCTGCCTGGAACGCATCTACTCCCTCCTCTATCTTATAACTGCTATATCTGCTGGTGTTTTCACTCCATTGCTACCAACAGTTAGCTAAAACTCACTCTTCCAAGAAACCTTCCCCTGCCCCCAGTCTGGACTGTATACCCAGATCAAAAGCTCTCTCTGGGACCCTGTGCAGACCTCTGATTGCACTCATAGCACTTACAGCATACATTTTTGTTTGCTTGTCTGTCATCTTCGTAGACTGAGTTCTCTGGGGGTAGAACTGTATCATGTTCACAACTTCTTCCTCATCAAAGATTCATCTCCATCTCCTTCTCCTTAAAGGTCAACATATTCCATCTTCATTAGCTGGAAACACAAAATTTCTTTTGGATGTGGAGAGATCGCATCCTTTCTCCCAGAGTGGGAACAAGAGAAGGGAGATGTTAAACTTAATTCAACTGCTTCCTTATCATTCTCCCTGTTGCAAAGATTTAAGTGAAGTACATCACTGATAAAGAGAGGGACTCTATTATTTGGAATGGAGCCATCTGGAGAGGTAGCCCTCCCTGATTCCAGGTTCTTTGGGACTGTTACCACTGAGTTATCCCTTATCCCCCACTCCACTGAGTGATGTTAGATGACAATCCCTCTACAACAAGATAAATCTGGGACTTAGGGCCCTTAAATTCTACAATCAGATTAAAATGCCTTTCTCAAAGACACTATTAAAAAAAATTAATTCACCCCAAATTATTCATCTTTACTGAACAATATATGTCTTAAAAATCCATCACATCTACAACCATTGTTAAGTCCAGCTCATGCAACATGGATCACGTGCCATTCCTTCTGTAGATGACTGGGTGTTTCCCTCAAGAACAGGTGATAGGCCCACAGGTGACGTGTAGTGTGACACAGGATTGATGGCCAAGCTGGGACAAGGAGATTCTTTGATGCAAAATAAAATGGAAAAATAAATGTGCCATAAGGCAGTTATCAGAGGAATAAGAGACATAAAAATGATATGAAATGGAAATGCCATAAGAATTAGATTATGAGGGCAGGTGAGAGAGGGAAAGAAACCTAGAGCCGCAAATTGATACTGATGGTATAAAACACGGAACCCTTGGCTCTAAGAGCTGACCTCTCATGGTCTTCCCTACTTCTCCTGCCTGCTAGCCCCTCTATCCAAGACCAGTTGCCCCAACAGCAATAAATGGGAAAATCCAAGAACCTCCAGAGTCGGCAGGACGCCAGGATAGCTGAGCCCTAGACATTAACTTTTGTGTTGTTTTGTTTTGTTTTTTTGAGTTGGAGTCTCACTCCGTCACCCAGGCTGGAGTGCGATGGCATGCTCACGACCACCAGTCACCCCAGCTACGAACTGCTGGGTTCCAGCGATCCTTCCACTTCAGCCTTCCAAGTAGCCAGAACTACAGGCATGCACTACCATGCCCAGTTAATTTTTTTATTTTTATTGTAGAGATGTAGTCTCGCCAAGTTGCCCAGGCTGTTCTTGAACCTGTGGGTTCAGGCAATCCTCTCACTTTGACCCCACAAAGTGCTAGAATTACAAGCTTGAGTCACTGTACCTGGCCAACATGAACTTTTTAGCACTTTAGATGATACCCTATTCCCCCAAGTATGAAAAATCATTTTAATGAGTCTGTATGCCTCGAAGCAATAGAAAATAACTAAAATACACACATAAACGAAATTAAAAGATAAGATACAAACTTTCACATCCCTTCACAAAAGAAGAAAATGCTGCTTAGGACACAAGTGCTGAGCTGGTCTTAAGTCAGCAAAAGGTTATCTTGACCTCTATCCCTCAACCCTCGTCCTCTTCAGACTAGATTCCAGACAACAATGGTAAAGGATTGCGTGGTGAGTAATTGATTGTTTTTGGAAGTCCAAAATATCCATAATAAAAGTGGGAGAAAACGGAGGTAAAAATATGATATGATCTACTATGGAAGTCTTTATATGGGGAAGACGATGAATGTTTTTCTCCTGTGCTAAGCCCTTGTGGTCTTTCCTATCAAGAAAAATTCATGAATATTTAAAAGAATAGTCCAGAAGGACGCCATCTTCCCATTGTGAAAATGCTCTATTTAGGAATACATTAGCTGCTTCACTAGCCCTGGGTTTCTGTCATGGCTGATATGGAATAATTTACAGTACGTAATTAAAATATTTAAATCTTTAGAGCAATTTCCTAAGTCCACGCAATCAAATGTGCATTGATGGGGAATGTGAGCACTGATGTGAAGTGCACACCCTTGCAAGGAATTACATAGCTATGCCTCTGTAGCTGACGCAGATAACGGTGACCTAGCAACTCTGACTGCCAACAATCATTATCTTTATGGCTCCAGAGATAAGGCAATTAAAATCCTGAATCTGGTGAGCCCTTGAGCTCTAAAATCCCCGTCTCTTGCAGACCTATAATATTCTAATTTATTTTTTAAGCCAGGATATTTACCTTTGACATCCTCCAAAATAATTGCCCAAGGGAAGATTTTAGGGAATATAAATGGCCTAAACATATATGTATTTTTAAAAAGTATATCCACTGGAATTGCTATTCCAAACGAATTCATTCACTCTGCATCATAGAAACAAAATTGCTTTGATCCAGTTTCTAGAAATGTGAGATACGAGTGGTTTTGTGCCAGAGCCCTGACAGCACACAAACGAATCACCAAATAATGGAGATTGCCAGACTTGAGAGAGAAAGGATGGAGTACCTGGTAGGCATATGACTTGGCGGCAAACAGTAGGCAATTAGAAAAGAGAGCGCTTGTTGGAGAAGTCATGGGTCAGGTCAGGATGTTCAGCATCAGAACAGGTTCTGTCAGGGATGTGCGAAAATTATTCAGCATCAGAAGCTTAGGGAGAAAATATTTGAAATGTGAGAAATGAGGCAGAGGGTTGCTTCCCTGCAGAAGTAACTGAGGGCAGATCACATGGCAGGATAGATCTTCAAACTCCTTTACCATGGAGTGAACATTAGACGAAAAGAATAAAGATGTGGAAAAATGTTTGTCTCCCAATCTCCCCTTATCCACAAACAATATGGAATATACACTCCACATTAGGCTTTTAAAAATAAATATTTGGTGGCTGGGCATGGAGGCTCATGCCTGTAATCCCAGGACTTTGGGAAGTTGAAGCAGGAGGAATGCTTGAGCTCAGGAGTTCGTGGCTAGCCTGGGCAGTATAGCAAAACCTCTTCTCTACTAAACAATTACGCTGAGTGTGGTGGTGCATACCTATAGTCTCAGCTACTCTGCTCAGGTTGCTGAGGTGGAAGATCACCTGTGCCCAGGAGGTCGAGGTTGTCATGAGCTGTGATCGTCGTGATCATACCACTGCACTCCAGCCTCAGGGACACAGTGAGAATCTGAATCAAAAATTGAAAAAAAAAAAGAAATATTTGGGGTTTATGGCAAGGGGTATTGTCAGATTTTAAAGGAAGGAAGCAGAATGTCTGTGTCTCCATCTTTTTTTTTTTTTGTATAAATTTAAGTAGTCCAAGAGCATATGGCTATATTGCATGGTGGTGAAGTCTGGCCTTCCATCTCCCATTCTTATTCTTCGACAGGATTTTTACAGTTTCTTCCTTCCTCAAAACAAATGACACGAGCATTTTGGACATGACTTGTCACCTTTAAGGCGCCTAACTTCAGTTGCTTATTTGGGAAGAATTTTGAAAGTAAAGACTGTGCACCTTCACATTTCCATCTGTGGCAGGGATTTCATCTTCTGATCGGCTCTCCCTTTATCTCATTCCCCTCTGTTCTCACGACAAGAAGGAGGGGCTTGATCGTCATCTGGTACCTTTTCCCCAAAGCTGTGACTTAGCGCAAACCAACAACGTTTGCAAGGTGGGCTGGATGGTCTTCCTCCCATGTTTGTTCTCCTGTGCTGTGAGAACTCTACTAACACAGCACCTCCAGGCTCTGTCTTCCCTCTCCAGGTCTCCATTTTCCATCACTACCACTTGCAACACACCTACCTCACAAGAGAAAGGGCAACAGGATGAGATTGGTTAGCTGGAAGGAGAACCAAGCCTACACCACTCCTCTTCCTCTTCCTCCTCAACCTCAGCCACCCACGGGAGCAAGTGCTGAGTTCTGTTTCTCTGTGCCACACGTTTCATGCCATGTCCAGCACACCTGTGACTGGGAGACGCTTCCTTCTCCCACTAGAGCTCAGTGTCAGGAAGACCTTGCCTAGAGACAAAAGCCACCTTCTCAGATAACTTCGTTGGTGATAGACTTGAGGCTTTTCCAATGGCTTCAATCTTCTCTCTGATGTCAGAATTCATTCCGAACTCAGGAGGGGAAGAGTGGTTTTTGAGACCCTTTGTAGTTCAACAGAGTAACTTACTCCTACACTGACTTTATGAACTACTTTATCCAGCTGCAACCACGTTTCATGACACTAGGGAGTAAAATATTCATAAGGTCTGCAAAGACAAGTGCGCACTTTTAACTTTCATTCCTTTCCACAGTTCTCACTATTCGTAACTGCATACTGTTGATGAAAAGATGCCAAATGCTGTAGAATATTTTGACAATAAGTTTGAACCAAATTTGAGGACTTAAGTCGGGGAACACCCATCCTTGGGAGGTACTGAGAATGATTGCCCGCTGTGATTGAACAGTGGCTTGGTTATATACGTTTTAAGAAGGCAGAAGTTATGAGAAACCATAAATCAAAACATGTAAGATTTTCATTGGTTTGACCCAGGAAAGAGGGACATTTCCAAGCAGGGGCTTTTAGGTCATAGATGGATTCAAAGATTTCTTGACTGGTAATTTGTAGTTCCTATCTAAGGAATTTGAGGAATCAGTAGAGGAGATACTTTGTTAAGATAAGGAGCAGAAGACTCCAGGTATGTTGATATGAGGATGAAGTCTTGTATGTGACAGACTTCAGGGAGAAAAGTGTCTTACAAGGCTCCCAGAGTCTGGAAGTCCCCAAGAAACTCCAAGACTTTTTTTATGGATTTTTTTTTCTAAGTGAGAAAGCAGGATTTATTGAGAGCACAGAAAAGCTCCCACAGTGGAAGGGGACCCAAAGGGGTTGCCTGGCTTTTTTTTTTTTTAAGTGGCTTTTGCAGAGTCATAAAATACTTTGATTTCCTTATTTATTTGCTATGTGATATTATGCTAGAGTCAGGTTGGAAAACAAACTTTAGTACACAGTGTAATAAAATCCTGTCTGGTTAGTCCCAGGCCATGACTGTTGAAGCCTCTTAGGAATTTGGATAAGAGAAAAAACCCAGGTTTAGTCCTCAGAATGCTGTTTGTTCTCCTGTCTCTTCCCCAGGCCAGAGAAGAGTCCTTAGAGCTCAATTCCCATGTTGTTTGCCCCATCCCCTACTGTCCTCAGGTCTGGGGGATCACACCCTTTCCTTCACTGTGCTCCCCTCCATGGGCTTCTAGGGAAGCCCCATCATCTACCCATAGCACCAGACTGACGTCAGAATCCAGGCCTTCCCTAGCAGCACACTTCTGCAAGGTTAAATTCGTCAAGAGCAGAGCTTCTCAATCTCAACACAATGGACATATGGAGCCAGACGAGTCTTTCTGTGAAAGGATGCCCAGTGCCCTGGAGGATGTCCAGCAAGCATCCTGGCTTCTAACTGCTAGATGTCAGTACCCTTCCCTACTCACCCCCAGCTGTGACAACCAAAATGTCTCTAGACACTGCCCAATGCCTCCTGGGGGCAAAATTGCCCCACTGAAAACCATAGATATAGAAGAATCCCTTGGGGACTTCATTAGAGCATATAAAATATCTCTGATGTGCAAACACCTGAATGCCGGAGACCAACTCCAGCTGGGTTCAGGGTACCCCAAAGGTGGAGACGGCATTGGTGATTAGGGGGAAGAAGAAAGAGAGAGAGAGAGAGAGAGAGAGAGAGAGAGAGAGAGAGAGAAAGAGATTGGACTCCAGTCTAGTGTAGAAGTGATTTGTGTTATTGGGAATTACAACGGGTCTTTTATACACAAAGTCAGATGTGGGAGGGGTGTCCCCCACCCCCCAGAAACCTTAATGCATGAAAACTTAATCAATGATTGCCTTTAAACCCTTTTCATATGATAATCTTAAAATCCCATAACAAAGGATAACCTAATCTGTGACTGACATATTCTATAAAACTTTTTAATCCTAAGATGATTGATTTATGCCAAGTTAAACAATTCTATAGAAGCTTAAGTATTTACTTTACAAATGAAAGTGGCCCATCCCAGAATGTTTGGAATGTGGCCCAGTCCAAAGTTCACAGTGGGCTACCTGC
>NW_007232410.1:239990-265568 GCF_000164805.1 Carlito syrichta
CTGTCTTCTAAAACTATGTTCTACAATTTACACCTTCAATAAATCCTAAGATCATGACCCAGAAGCCTGTGACCAATACTAAGGCTCTTAAATGTGACCCGAGTTTCAATTATAAGTTGTGTGAAAGCCAAAACTGCAGTTTGCGGAAGAATGGGAGCAATGAGTTTCTAAAGTTAGCTTGTGTTCGTCCCGGTCTCAGAGTTTTTATGTTTTGAGCTCACAGGAGCTTAATCTGGTTAGTGCTGAGTAGAAAGGGGGAGGAAATGGGGTCAAATAGCTCCCGAACGTATCCTAGTGGTCTCGGGGTCAACAGCCCTTCCTGATCCCTAACGCTCAGTGGGCCTCCATGGCTGGCTCCCAACACCTGAAGACACATTTGTGGTGTGTGCAGAGAGGTGTTAAGGGAAGTTTGCATTGTCAATATCACAGCATAGCAGGGATGGTTATAAAATTGGTCCCAAGCACGGAGCCTCTCTAGGTGGAGGGCCTCACAGGACTGCATGGGTTGCACACCCATGAGACCGGCCCTGCAGGAGAGTCTGGGACAGACTTGGGCATTCCAAAGCTGGGCTGGAAGATAACATGTTTGACCACACTGCCAGTGTGAGAAAAGGAAATATTTTCCTAATTACCTTATAATTTGTGAGGCATCTCTCAAAGTGAAGCCAGCACTTCTCCATGTTATGTTCCAAATTATTATGCAGAACTGTATTCATTATGTATGTAATGACACATTGCCTTAGATAAAACATCACTCCTTGTAAAGAAGAATTCAATTTAATTCCCAGTCAACTGGTCTTTGTCTGGGGGAATGGAAGGCAGTCAGTTTATCCTTTCAGTCACATTTTCATTGAGGAAAAAAATGAAGGTTTTAAAAACAATCATACAAACTTTCTTCTTGAGTTGTGTGTGAACAGGAAAAATTATATGATCAACACACCCATACGTGTCTCTCTGGTGATACCTAGCTGGACTCTGCTGCTAGCTCCCACACTTAGAGGGGCCCCATGCTTGCTTTTGTGATCCGCTATCATCTTGAAATTCTTAATTTTTGATCAACGAGCTCCACGATTTTATTTTGCACTTTGCCCTGCAAATTATGGAGCTAGTCTTAGTCTGTTGTGCAATTGTTCATGCACCAGTAAATAACAGTCATCTGAAGGAGAGTCTTCCTCTTCGATTAAGTCAGATGGAAATTTCTTAGGTAATTCCTTTACCCTATTCTGGGACTTAATGGAATGAGAGGGACAAGATCATGCACACAAGGTGAAACCAGCACTAACTTATCTCCTTGTGAATGTAACTTCTCCCTCTATTCTCTTGAACACTTCGTGAGAAATCGACCTGCGTCAAACCCAGTTATATTGATTAAGACCTGGGGAGCATATGGAAGGGGGAGTAGACGGCAAAATGTCCACCATAATTCCTCCCATCCCAATGTACATACCTTCACAATGCGACTTCCCCTCTATAGAGAGAGAAGTCCACCAACAGGCAACACCAACTGCCAAGTTTGTGAGTGCGGGTGTCTTAGCCCATGTAGCCCAGGTTGACGGCCAGAGAACTGAAGCCACATGAGTGACCCCAAGCAAGATCAGCAGAGGAACTTCCCGAACCCAGGCCAAATGCTGTCTCACATCATCGTGAGAAAATAAATTTGTTGTTATATAACTCAAGACACCAAGTTTTGGAACTGTTCTATTGCACAACAGTGGATAACCAATAAGAAATAGGTATTTCATACTTGTGTTATGAGTATTTCCATCTTAGTTCTTCTCCTCACTTCTCAGTGCCTGCCTTTCCTCATCCTGCAAGGATCTGGGAGGAATTCCCTATGAGTCTGTGTGATATACTTAAAGTCTGCAATTGGCGATATTGACTGAAGACAGGAATGCTGTCTTCCCATTAGTAAGAAATGTTTCCAATTTAACACTTTCATTTTTCCTGTTACTTAAGATCAAAATTCTGAGTTAACAAGCTAGCAGAGGTTTTTAACAAACGGAAAAAGTATAAAGAAGTACAGTTACTGACATAGAAAAATCTTTGAGATCATTTCCCAGCTGGAATTCTCCAAGTTGTGTCTACGGTTGAATTTTCAAGGAAAGCTATAGGAAAGTTTCCTTTTATCCCCACAAATATCACACATCAAAGAGGACGAGAAACCTTTCTAAAAAGAGATTTCTAGTCACAACTGAGATGACCGGCGCTCATACTTTCTGCATAGTCCATGTGTGCCCTGCTTTCTAAGGACTCTCATGTAGGTAGCATGAGACTTCAGGATGAATGTGGGCAGAAGTGATGGGCTACTCGCAGCCTGGAGACTTAAGAGCCTGTGTGTGTTCTCCATCTCCCTCCTTTTGCCACAGCAACCTCAGGAGTCACACAGAGTTCTGGGGGCACCATATGACCCAACCTGGATCCCTGCATGTGGAAACCACTCCTTCCCACTGACCCTGAGTAGACAGCCAGTGTCAGCAAGAAATTAGCCTGTGGCATGTTAAGCCACTGAGATTTTTAGTTTGTGTGCTGTGTCATTGGGATTGCTTGTCTTGAAAACTACATGAATTGCCTTGTTTTCACCTTCAGAAATACACAATCCAATGGCCTCACACATCATCTGTCACTTTGTAGCTCTTTGGCTCATCCCTACATAAACACAGAGTATAATCGGAAAGGCTCCATTTCAAGTCTCTGTGTATGGAGAGAGAAGGATAACTAAGGAGTTTTCATTTGTAAAGCGACATTATAGTGCACTATAGTTATTGTCAATTGTAACCTACTTGACCTTTAGCTGAAATTACAATCACATTAGTGAACACAATCACCCTTTCATCTATACAGATAGAGTCATGAAATTGCCAAATTCCCTTTTAAGACACTATTGAGGAAAATGCTTCTAATAGACCCCTGGCCTGAATATGATAGAGTAAATCACACTAAGAGGAAGTGAGCAACCAAGGCTCTCCACTATTTAGCTTCAAAGTTAGTCAAAACTAGGTTTAACCACTGAGATATCAAAATATTTAAGTAGGTGATTGAATTTTGCAGTCACTTTTCAAGAAATTGATACCAATACTGGATATAAAATATTTAAATAGTAATTTAAGTAGTAGATGTATTCTTATGTAAGTTTATAGTTGGATTGTCTAAATATAGATAACATTTCCAATTCATATGTTTAGTTTATTGACTGTAGAGAAATTGTTCAGAAGTATGAATGTTAAAAGGATTTTCCCCTTAGAAGTTGGATCACAGCCTCAGTGACTTAGAAATTGGATCACAGCCTCAGTATAGTTTGCAACTAGAGAAAAAAATTTTTTACACCGTTCACATTTCTCAACAATGTTATCCATGATTTCAACCTTCTGTGTAAATAGGCAAGTAAATCATTATCAAAGTTATCCAAACCCTCACCATAACTCATAATTGTGATCATATAATTTTTCCTACTCACAGTCCAGTGATGATTATGAAATACTATATAGCTCTAGGGTGAAACTCCTCAAGAAGTTAAGCTTAACTATAGATAAAGACAAGGTTAATTCAATGCTTCAACCCAAATAGATGGTGGAGATAAGAAAACATAAATGTGTTTGGTGATGCTTATTGGTAGATCCATCCATTATGGGTCTCTTGTGTTTCCGAACATCTTGTGAGCATAGCCAATGACAACTTTTGTTCCAGATTGTCTTTTCAAAGATGTTCATATGGTGGACAGTGTCAGAAGATATAGCATCTTCCCTTAAAGCAGAGTGCAGGTTTGTTTATTGATTAGTATAATAAATATCATGTCTCCCTCTAGGACAAAGTTTTGGTAGGTTTTCTTGCAGTCCATCATAAAACATTGGGGTTTCCTCATCCTAGGGTTTCTCAACTGGGATGTAAATCCATGATGAACCACTTCACATTGTCCTGAGATACTTGGGGGGCACGAGGAACTGGCACGAAGACAGAGTTGGTGCAGCTTCCTATGTTGTGATTTATAAAGTCCAGTCCTTTCCCTTCCGTCAGCATCTGTGCAACTGTGGCAGGTGAATTGATTTTAGTTTGTACCTAGGGAAACAAAAAAAAACTTATACTTTTCAAATTTCTCAACAATATTATCCCTGATTTCAACCTTCTGTGTAATAGGCAAGTGAGTACATTATTCTCAGTGAATGTTATCCAAGCCCTCACCATCACCTATAATTGTGACAAATACATAGACTTCTCTGTCTCTGTCACTAGGATCTATTATACTGATCTGTGACCAATCAATGAAACTTAAATTAGTCACTTGTTTTTTAAGTTGGGGGTCTCACTCTGTCACCCAGGCTGGAGTGCAGTGGCACAGTCATGGCTCACAGCAACCCTGACCTCCTAGGCTCAGGTGATCCTCTCACCTCAGTCTCCCAAGTAGCTGGGACTACAGGCATGAGCCACCTTGCCCTGCTTTTTTATTTTATTTGTTATTATTATTTGCTATATTTCCCAGGCTGATCTTGAACTCCTGGGCTCAAGCAATCCTTCTGCCTTGGCCTCCCAAATGCTGGCGTTACAATTGTGAGCCGCCGTGACTGGCCTACCAAATGAATCACTTTTTCAACAGACTCATTAAATACTTATCACACACAAGTGGGCACATCATAGATGGCAAGGCTTTTTAGGCATGAAGAGCACCCTACAAGCTGCTATCTCATGTATGTTCATATGGAGAGAAGTGCTTCTTACCTTCCAGGACACCTAATTCAAGCCTTGGCACTGGTAATTACAGGCCGCTTCAGCTCTCTGTCCCACTTTGCTTCTTTCATATAATTCTCATTTCATATTATCTACTTCTTTTACTATCTCTTTCTATTGAGTCCACATTTGGAGAGCTTGATCAAGCAGGCACTACTTATTAAGTATATCCATCAGGCTCTTCAGACTATGTAGCATACTCATGTAGGCCTCAGACTGGACCTGCTGGGAAGGGTTATACCTGGGAATCAGGCCTTTGATTTGCCTATTCTCAAAAAGCACTAGGGAAATTGCACCCAATGGATGGAAAGTATGTTTTGAAGCTGGGCAAAGTGGCTCACAGCTGTGATTCCAACTCTTTGGGAGGCCAAGGTGAGAGACTTTCTTGAGCCCAGGAGCCTGGACAACATAGCAAGACCTTGACACTACCAGAAATTGAAAAAAAGAAAAATTAGCAGGGCATGATGGCTTATGTCTGTAGTCCCAGCTGCTCAGGCAGCTGAGGCAGAAGGATCACCTGAGCTCAAGAGGTAGAAGCTGCAGTGAACCATGATTGTGCCACTGCACTCCAGCCTGGGTGACAAAGTGAAATCCTGCCTCAACAACAACAACAACAACAACAACAACGATTCCAGAGTCTCTAGCACATTAAAAGAGGACAGGATGCTTTAAAAACATTCATGGGCTGTCAGAGCGAACCTCTTAAAAATGTGATAAGTTCCTGAGCCTAATCTCATCCGGGAACCATCATGGTATTTGCTGGGTGCCTCTCCCAGGACCCGAAGGGCAGGAAGGCTGGCCGTTTTTCTGGAATTAATGCTGTGTCCCTGAAGAATATCTGTGTAGCTTTCTTTATGTACTGAAGTTATTACATCCCACTCGGTAACATCACTGTGCCCCTAGTGAGAGCTACATACATTTTTATTTTGAAATTGCAAAAATAGGCTAAGGACAAACACCACCACCCAGCCACTGCTACCTTCAGTATCGGCAGGGACCAATGATTCGAGAACAGGAACAGCTAGGCTGGAACACCTCCAAAGTCCTCTACTTCTCCATAATAGTCTATTAGCTATTCCACTCTATGTCTCTCCGAACTAATCATGTATCATGTATTTTTCGTGATTAATACGTCAAAACTAGCTTAAGTCTACCTTCAGCACGAAGATGAAACTAGCAGATCTTTATGAATTTTAAAATGCAATTATGACAAAGTATAAAATAGTTGTCTGTTTGGAGTCGGAGTCTCACTCTGTCACCCAGGCTGGAGTGCAGGGGCACAATCACAGTTCACCACAGCCTCGACATCCTGGGCTCAAGTAATCCTTTTGCCTCAGTCTCCTGTGCTGCTGGAGCTAACAGTGCACATCACCACACCTGGGTAATTTTTTGATTTTTCTTTTGAAGAAATGAGGTCTCGCTATGTTGCCCAGGCTGGTCTCAAACTCCTGGACTTAAGCAATCTTCCTGCCTTGGCCTCCCAAAGTGCTGAGATTATAGGCATGGGCCATCGCACATGGCCTAAAAGCACTTTTTAATAGATTGCCACATAGGAATCTCAAGTTTTTAAGAAATGTATAATTCATGTACTATCCATTTATAGATCACAAATAGTGAAATAAAATATTTATGTCAAAATTCAAATAAACATTTACAGTATAAAAATCCTATAAACTGGTATCTAGAAGAAATATTGGAAAAATTGGAAAATACTGGAAAATGTTGGAAAATATGACAAGCATCAAGTTTTCATATTAAAAAGAAATGTGCATACTTTATTCTACATTTTCTTAATCTCTTCCTGTTTTAAATATCCTTTTCCCATCTTTAAAATTATTGCTCTTGAAACTGGATGTGATGGCTCACATCTATAATCTCAGCACTTTGGAAGGCTGAAGTAGGAGGGTTGCTTGGGGCCAGAAGTTCGAGACCAGCCTGGGTAACATAACAAGACCCTATCTTTTAAAACAAAAAAATGAGATCTTTGAAGGTCTCATTAATAGTTCTTCCTGGGCAACATCTGACCAAATTGAACAATAAAATAAAGGCATGCACAGGGAAAATAAACTATCACCTACTGTGGATACGGTCTAACCTGGGGGATGTAGCTCAGTGTGATGGCCGGGTAAACCTAACTGGACTCCGGAGTCAGGAAGATGTACCCATATATCTACAGTTTAAACAAGAATGGGGCGGGTCTCCTCTAGAGAGGCACTGCTACCTCTGGTGGAACAGAACGCAGTGGATGTCTGCACTTTGCCCCCAGTAAACTCCAGAGTGTCAGAAAGGTAGAGACCAGGTTAGAGGCCAATGACATTCATCGACTTTGATGGGTATTGGGCTTATGCAGAAGTTAGATGGGTCTTAGAGAATTACTATGGATGATTATAAACAGGACATGTCTTCAATTATAGCTGCTTTCCCACTGAAGTGTCTTTACTGGAATAAATGACCACAGTCCCTAGCAAATATGATGCTGCTATTGATCTGGAAAATACTTTTTCTTCCCTATAACAATCTGCAAGAACCATCAAAAGCAGTTTGCTTTTATCTGGCAGGATCAATAGTACACATTCATGCTCTTGCCTTAGGTCAAATCAATTTTTTTGCTCTCTGCCACAAGATCGGAAGAGATTTTTGAATGTCTGGACATCTCCCAGAACATCACACTAGTCCACTATATTGATGGTATCTTGCTGACTTGACCTGATGAACAGAAGACAGCAAGTTCCTTAGATACCTTAGTAAGATGTAGGTGAGCTAATGGTGAAGAGAAACCTCACTCCAGTACCAAGGATTGTGTCATCCAGCATCTTTTCAGGAAAATAGAAATAATTCCACGAATTCAACAGCAAGAATTTTATACAGTTGACCCTTGAACAATGTGGGGACTAGGGGTACCGATTGGCCACACAGTTGAAAATTTGGGTGAAGCTTTTGACTCCCCCAAAACATACCAACTAATAGCCTACTGCTGACTAGAATCCTTGCTGATAACAAATACAGTAGATGAACACACATTTTTATGTCATATGTATCATATATGTATTCTTACAACTAAGCAGGCTAGAGAAGAGAAAGTGCCATTAAGAAAACATAAGGAAGCCGGGCTCGGTGGCTCAGCCTGTAATCCCGCGCCTTTGGGAGGCTGAGGTGAGTGGATTCCCTGAGCCTGCGGGTTCGAGACCCGCCTGGGCAGTGAGACCTCATCTCTACAATAAATCAAAAAATCAGCCGGGCGTGGTAGCGCACGCCTGTAATTCCAGCTACTCGGAAGGCTGAGGTGGAAGGATCGCCGGAGCCCAGCAGGTCGAGGCTGCGGTGGCCGGGAGCGGCCACTGCACTCCAGTCTGGGCGACAGAGTGAGACTCCAACTCAAAAAAAAAAAAAAAAAAAGAAAACGAAAACATAAGGAAGAGAAAATGTTTTTGCTATTTAGTGGAAGCAGGTCATTATCCTCATTGCCTTAACGTTGTGTAGACTGAGGAGGAGGAGGAAGAGGAAGGGTTGGCTTTGCTGCCTCTGGGTGGCAAAGGTGAAAGAAAATTCTTTCAGTGAATGTAGGCGGTTCAAACCCATGTTGTTTAAGAGTTAACTGTATAAGGAACTGGTTAAATAGGAGTTGGAGAACTGAAAAACTAAAAAGGCCCCATCAGATCCGCACAGGGATAGACGCTTCAGGAAGCAGATACCACCCTCTGGAAAAAGTTGAACTTACAAGCACCTAGGACTTGGACATTTAAAAGCCATAAGACTTGGGTTTCTGAGGACAGGGTGTACACAGCTGGTTCCAATACTTCAGGAGCACAGTGGAGCTGTCCTAGAGTAAAAGTTGGGTCTCATTCTTCTAAGGAGAGCTACTTTTCGGTGGTCGCCAAATCCTTTGAGAGAGTATGAGGAAACCTGCTCCAGGAGTGCTAAAAAAGTTGGCGATGGAAACCAACTGCCCCTACCAGGTGAAGCTTTGTTGCTGAGGAACACACCGGCATGGCCAGCAAAGGGGAAATGGCAAGTTCCTTCTCCCAGCCTCCTGCCTTCTGGCCTCTAGCGCCCATAGAGGCAGAGTTTACCTTACGCCCAGCACAGGAGAAATTATGCTGCAGAGTTCCAACTCCAGGGGCACAGAGTGGAGCATATTATAGAAGGGGATGTTTGTAACAGGGGTATATTCACTTAACAATTGGGACATCGAATACTGGAAAAAAAATTCTAACTCCTTAGCAAGCCTGTTCATAATTAAGCCCCAACCTATAGCCCTAACCTAATTCTGTAGGCTTTGCCATCCGAATCTTTGCATAATTCTCATGCTCATACCTAAATACTTTCTCTAACCCTAATGGGTTATTTCATATCTAAAAACTGATAAAAATCTCTGTCTTTGTTCACATTAGTTATTCTGTGCGAAAAAGGTTTCTCTTCAACAAATTTTCATGATCACCTTAGAAACAACAATTTATTCCTACTGAGCACGCTGTGCTGTGTGTTTTGAGCTTTTACATATTCAATTTGCTTATTTAATCCTCACAACAGCTCTGTGAGATGTATCCTATTTATTTCCATATTCTACAAGTAAAAATGGTTAAATAACTTGTCCAAAGTCACACTGCTAATGAAAGGTAGAATCAGTCCTCTAAAGTCTTTATCTTAATCAACTTAAAATACTGCCTTGTAAGATCCAAATCAGTGGTCGTCTTATCTGACAGGATTTCCTAGACTCCCCGGGCCAAAATATTTGCTTCCTCCCTCATGCTAACCTATTTTTACCATGGCAGAGCTTTTCGGTTTATGTAATCTTTCGGCTGATATTTATATCTCGATTTCTCTTATAAATAATCTAGTGTGCAGCCGTCCAATCGAACTTTCTGCAATGATGGAAAAGGTCTGTATCTGTGATATCAAATATGGTAGCCACCAGCCATATGACTCTTGAGCAGCTGAAATGTAGCCAGTGGAATGGAATTTATTTCATTTAAACTTATTAAAATTAAACTTTCATAGCCACATGTGGTTAGTGGCTACCATACAGGATAGTGAAAATTTAGGGCATAGCACATGATAGATGATTCCTCAAAGGAAGTTCATAGAATGAATGACTAATTCATGACAAACTTTATTAGGCAAAGAGAAAATATTTGCATAGCTTCACTTTTTTTCCTTTTTAAAATCACAGAATATATTGGTTTACTATATTAACAAACATTCAACAAAATATTATACAGTAACACTATCAAGATCCATCCCATACGGTATTTTCTCTTGTATACACACCCACATTCCACATTAAGCAATTTTTTTGGCTGTAAACATTTTTAAAGGATTTAAATACTTTTGCTTGCATAAACACTTAATTTATAATTGCCAGTGCCCATTCTGTGATGGCTCTCATTTGTTTCCCCTGCAGTGTTCACTGAAAGAGCCAAGTGACTAGCTCCGTGTTTGGTGCATAGTAGGGACTCAATATATTTGTGTTGGATTAATGAAGGAATTACACTTATTAGGACATCTTGATGAAGTTCTTTTAGAATATTATGTAATTTTTATGATTGCTTAATGCAATAATTAAGAAAACAGTTATGCTAAATTTTGTAGACTAACATTCATTTCAGTTTTGAAGATTTTTCTCTCCTCTATCGCTTTCCAATTCCTGAGCAAACACTGTCCTTGTTCTCTGGAGCCTTCTCACACCCTCCTCAAAACACTTAACTGAAAACAGACCTTTGGGAGGGCAGAAATTACAATATCTAAAATGCAAAACTTGTGAAGAAGGAAATAAAGGAAAAATAAGCCCTAAGTTGGATAACAGTAAGGGCAAGTAAAATTGAGATGGAAAGGTTTAAGCTTTCCAGACTGCCCAAAGTTTAAGCTCTCCAGACCGAGCCCTGACACACTGGTATCAGGGATTCGCATCCTCCAACCCGGAGAGCGTTGCGCGCCAAGACTCGAGAAAATCGGACTCTTGGAAGTGGCGACAGCGCCTGCGCAGACGCCGAGTCAGCACGCCCCCGCCCCATTCATAAGCTCCGCCTGAGACCCCGCCCATAAGCTCCGCCCGACACCCCGCCCATAGGCTCGCCCGACACCCGCCCGCAAGCCACGCCCTCAAGCCCCGCCTGAGGCCCCGCCCGCAAGCCCCACCCCGTGCAAGGCCATGCCACGCCCTCACGAGGCTCCGCCCCCCTCCCTAGAATCCTCCTCCCCACGAGGCCCGGCCCTGCCCAATGAGGCCCCTCCCTCCCCGCGAGGCCCCGCCCTCCCTTCAAGGCCCCGCCCAGCCCGCCCCGAGGCCCCGCCTCGCAGCGGCTGTTGCTATAGCAGCCCAGAAAGCGCCATGGCTGCCGCCGGCCAGCAAGAAGGGTCTTTGACGCAGCCGGCGGCAGCCCCAGCCAAGTCACCGTCAGCTTTGTCACAGCCAGCAGCTCCCATCCGAGGGAGGCCTAAGAAATGTCTAGTTTATCCGCACCCCCCGAAGAGCTCCTGCCTGTCCCGCTCCGTACTGCGCTGGCTCCAGGGCCTGGATCTCAGCTTCTTCCCCAGGAACGTCAACAGGTGCTGGGCGGGCCCGGGCCCGGGGGGATGCTTTAGCGGCGGGGATGCGCGCCGCCTCTTCCCCGTCGCCGGCCAGAGGCCTGTTCTTGCCGGGCTTGTGTTTCGGATGAAGACCCCCACCCACACGTACGCGTGAAAGCACCGATGAGGAAGCCAGGCTTTAAAAAAATATGGCGAAGCATTTTATGCATGTATGTATTCGTTTAATCAATGATCGATCAGTCATTTTGTAGCCCAGCTTAGTCTCAAACTGCTGGCCTCAACCCATGCTGCCGGTTAGACCTCCCAAAGCACTGGGATTACAGGCCCTGGCTATAAGAACAATGTTTCCCCCCCATTAATCTTTATTTTTATTTTGAAGATGTGTGGTACAATTCAGGGTTAAGTATACGAATGATCACTGAAACGGGTAAAACCTGGGCCTCACTTTAATCCCCATTTCACCTGCTTTGAGATCAGGTATTTTTCTCGATAAAGTGTGCCCCCTCCGCCCCCGCCCCCGCAGTTTCCACTACTGCCCATCCTGGTTCTTAAAGTATTATGATAATTGCTCAGGGTCTGCTTATGAGCGGGAACATGTGATACCCAGTTCTTTGTTCCTGTGATAGATCCCTGAGTAATCTAGACTCTAAATCCATCCAAGTTGCTGCGAAGTTCAGCATTTCTAAGTTTGTCATTTAATTGGAGCCGCCCTGAATGTAACTGGTCGTTAATATTTGCTTTGAGATTTCAAACTAAATTCTATAAAAATTAAGGCGGTGAATCTTTTGCAAGAAGGACTCTGGTTTAAAGTAATCCCTCCTTATCTAAGGGGAGATGCGTTCCAAGACCTCCCAGCAGATGCCTGAAACCAGGATAGCAGGGAACGCTCAATCAGACCCCGTTTTTGTCTAGGTCTTCCACCCACAATTTAATGCCTTTTACATTTTAATTGATCACTTATTACACACCGTGGCTGCAGATTTTGCACTCAGAGGTGCAACGACAAAATTATGAAGAATGTTTTATAATTTAATTTCAGGCATGCAAGATCCTTTCTTATCATAGATTATAGCAACCTAAGGTTACAATTTCTTTTCTTCTTCTTTTTTTAAGTAGAGAATGTTCAACTTTTCATTTAAAGGAAGCACCCCATGGCTTCTCTTTGGTATATCTGAATTGCTGGCATCACTTGACACTTGGGCTTTGGGGTGGTTATGAAGTAAAATAAGGGTGACTTGAACACAGGCCTGGCCATATGTGACAGTCGATCAATCTGCACAAGAGGGTGACAGGGCGTGTCCGAGTGAGGAGATGCTAGACAGAGGGAGTCAGCCTCGGCGGGACCCAGCAGGCAGGGCGATGTCAACACACTACTCACACAGTTTAAAATTTATGGATTATTTCTTGAATTTTCTATTTAATATTTTCTGACTTTGGTTGACCGAAGGTAACCGAAACCGTAGAAAGCAAAACTGGGATTCAGCGGGGACTGCTGTACTAACTTCAGGATTTGGATTTTCTGAAACTTTGAATGTGCATATGAGTCACCTGGGCAGTTTTGTATTTTTAAAATTTTTTTATTTTGTTATAGAGATTTGGGGTATAAGTGAGGTTTAACCACAAAAGTAGGCTACATGCAGGTGAAATTTGGACTTCTAATTGAGCCTCACACCCCCGGTAGTGGACCCGATACCCTTTGTGTGGTTAAGTGTCCCCCACCTCCATCCCTTCCTCCCTCCCCTAGCAGTGCCCAGTGACTGCTGATCCCTCCTTTGTGCTCAGGTGACTAGTGTTCAGGGCTCACATATGAGTGAGAACATGTGATATGCAATTCTTTGTTTCTGTGATAGTTCACTTCGTATTATGGTTTCCAACTGTTGTTCTTTATGACTACTTAATACTCCGTTGTGTACATGTACCACATTTTCTTTATCCGGTTCACTTTTGATGGGCAGTGGGGTTGGTTTCATGCCTTTGCTATTGTGAATAGTGCAGCAATAAACATGTGTGTGCAGATGTCTGTTTGGTAGAATGATTTATGTTCCAGGAGAGGGATTGCTGGATCATATGGAAGGTCAGTTTTCAGTTCTTTCAGGAATTTTCACACTGCTTTCCATAGAGGTTGAATTAGCTTGCACTTTCACCAACAGTGTAGAAGCGTTTCCTTTTCTCTTTTGACTTATTAATGATGGCCACCCTTATTGGGGTTAGGTGGTATGTTATCGTAGTTTTGATTTGCATTTCTCTGATGATTACTGAGGTTGAGCAGTTTTTCATGTGTCTGTTGGCTGCTTGTTTGCTATCTTCTGAGAAGTGTCTATTTGTGTCCTTTGCCCACCTTTTGATGTTTGTTTTTTCTTATTTTACTTCATTTGCGTTCCTTGTAGATCCTGGATGCTAGACCTTTGTCCGATGCATAATTTGCAAATATTTTTTCCCATTCTGTGGGTTGTCTCTTTACTCTCTTGATGGTTTCTTTTGCTGTGTAAAAAGCTTTTCAGTTTAATGAGGTCCCACTTGTTTATCTTAGCTTTTATGGCATTAACTTTGGGGGACTTAGTCAAGAATCTGTTGCCTCCTTCGATGTGTGTAAGAATGTTTCCTATATTTTCTTCTAGGATTCTTATAGTTTGAGGTTTTATGTATAGGTCTTTAATGCCTGTTTAGTTGACTTTTGTTTATGATGATAGGTAGAGTTCCAGTTTCATTCTTCTGTACGTGGTCAGCTAGTTTGCTAAATATGGTCTCCTTTCTCCAGTGATTGTTATTGGTTGCTTTGTTAAAGATGAGTTGGTGGTGAGACCGTTTTATTGCTTCCAGAATCTCTGTTCTGTTCCACTGGGCTATTACCCATTCCTATACCAATACTTTGCTGTCTTAGTTACTGTAGCTTTGTGAGAAAGCTTAAAGTCTGGAAGTGTGTTGCCTCCCTCTTTGTTCCTTTTGCTGAGGATTGTTTTGGCTATTTGAACTCTTTCTCTTTCCATATGAATTTCTGTATTGTCATTTCAAGATCTGTGAAAAATGGTGCTGGTAATTTGATGGGTGTTGCATTGAATCTGTAGATTGCCTTGGGTAGGATGGATATCTTGACAATATTGATTCTTTCAACCCATGAGCAAGGAATGTTTTTCCATTTGTTTGTCTTATCCTTGATTTCTTTGAACAGCATTTTATTGTTCTCATTGTAAAGACCTTTCACTTCTCTGGTTAGGTGGATGCCAAGGTATTTAATTTTTTGTGGCTGTTGTGAATGAGATTGTGCTTTTTATTTGGTTTTCCACCTGCTTGTTACTGGTGTACAGAAATGCAGTTCTCTTGTGAATGTTGATTTTATAACCTGAGACTTTACTGAAGTGGTTTATCAGAGAGGAGGCTTTTGACAGACTCCCAAGTCCCAAGAGTTTTCAAGATATAGAATCATATTGTGCGCAAAGAGGGATACCTTAATTTCCTCTTTTCCTATTTGGATTTCCTTCTCTTGCTTGATTGTTCTTGCTAGGACTTCCAGCACTATGTTGAACAGGAGGGATGAGGGTGGGCATTCTTGTCCTGTTCCAGTGAATGGGAATGCTTCCAGCTTCTGCCCATTGAGCAAAATGTTTGCTGTGGGGCTTAACATAGATGGCCCTTACTGTTTTAAGGAATGTTCCTTCTATGCTCAAGGTGTTCGAGGATTTTTATCAAGAAAGGATGCTGGATTTTGTCAAATGTTTTTTCTGCATCTAATGAGATAATCATGTGGTTCTTGGTTTTACATCTGTTAATGTACTGAACTACCTTTATGGTCCCGTGAATGTTGAACCAGCCCTGTATCCTAGGAATGAAGCCCACTTGGTCATGTTGGATGATCCTTGAGATGTGTTGTTGGATCTGATTTGCTAGGATGTTCTTGAGAAAATTTGCATTGTCAGTTAATCAAGGAGATTGGCCTATACTTCTCTTTTCTTTTTTGGGTCTTTGCCAAGTTTGGGTAGCAGTATGATGTTAGCTTCATAAATTGAGTTGGGGAGAATTTCATCATTCTCTATGGCTTGAAATACTTTTAATAAGATTGGTAGCCGGGCTCGGTGGCTCAGCCTGTAATCCCGTGCCTTTGGGAGGCTGAGGTGAGTGATTGCCTGAGCCCATGGGTTCGAGACCTGCCTGGGCAGCAGACCTCATCTCTACAATAAATCAAAAAAAAAAAAAAAATCAGCCGGGCGTGGTAGCATATGCCTGTAATTCCGGCTACTCGGAAGACTGAGGCGGAAGGATCGCCGGAGCCCAGCACATCGAGGCTGCGGTGGCCGGGAGCGGCTACTGCACTCCAGTCTGGGCAACAGTGAGACTCCAACTCAAAAAAAAAAAAAAAAAAAAGATTGGTATTAGTTCTTTCTTGTATGTCTTATAGAATTCAGCTGGAAAATCAGCTGGTCTGATATAGTCTTGGCCGGGAGATTTCTTATGACTTAGTTGATTTCCTGGATTGTTATAGTCTGTTTAGAGTTTTGATTTGTTTTTGTTTCAACTTTGGGAGGTTTTGTGATGTCACAAAGCCCTTCATTTCCTTTAGGTTTTCTAGTTTACTTGCATATAGATGTTTCTAGTATCTCTGATAATCTTTTGAATTTCTTCAGGGTCAGTTGTGACTTTGCCTTTTGTGTTTCTAATTGTGTTTATTTGGATTCTCTCTCTTTTTCTTCGTCAATCTGGCCGGGTGTCTATCAACCTTATTTATTCTTTCAAAGAATCAACTTTTTGCTTATTGATCTTTTCTATGATATTTTTGTCTTCTAAATCCCACAATTGTGAGTTTATCTTGGTGATCTGGATTCCTCTGCTGAAATTAGGCTTTAGATGATATTTAGGCTTTAGATGATATTGCTTTTCTACCTTCTTTAGGTGTGACATTAGGTTGATTACTTATAATCTGTCTATTTTCTTGATGTGTGTGTGCAATGTTATGAATTTTTCTCTTACCACTGTTTTCATGGGCTCCTAGAGGTTCTGATGAGATTTGTCTTTATTTTCATTTGTTTCCTAGAATCTTTTCATTTCTATCTTGATTTCTGCTTTGACCAAGATATCATTCAGTAGCATATTGCTTAGTATCCATATCTTTGTGTGTTTTGGGGGGAAAGTTTGTTTGTGGTCATATTTATTTTTATTTTACATGATCTGAGAAGATGCATGGTATTTTGATATTTTGTAATTCATTCACACTTGATTTATGTCCAATAATGTAATCAATCTTGTAGTATCTTCCATGTACTGATAAGTAGAATGTATACACCCTTGATGTTGGGTGGAGTGTTCTGTAAACGTCTATTAAATCCATTTGATCAAGTTTTGAGTTAAGGTTCTGGGACTGCTTGTTATTTTTGTCTTGATGATCTATCTAGAGTTGTTAGTGGGGTGGTTAGGTCTCTATGATTATGTGAGAATCAATGCCCTCTCTTATTAGTAGTTGTTTTTTAAAATCTGGTGCTCCTGTGTAAGGTGGATGTATGCTTAAGATGAATATTTCTTGCTGGTGAATTGAGCCTTTATGTATGTCTTTCCATGTCCTTTTTAACTTTTGATAGCTTGCAGTCTGCTTTGTCTGATATCAGAATAGCTACACCTGCTCTCTTCTGTTTTCCATTTGCCTGAAGGGCCCCAACTTTGAACCTGTAGAAGTACTTTGCAGTGAGATTTGTTTCTTGGAGGCAGCAGACTGTTGAATCATGCTTCTTTATCCAGTTTGCTACTTTATACCTCTTCAGTGGCACATTTAGTACATTCACATTCAAATTGTTTATTGAAATATGAGGGTTTATCCCTGTCATAGGTCTCTTAGGGTGTTGCTTTGTTTCCTTTTATTTTTATATATGTATGTATTTTCATTTTTGTGAGTGCTCTGTATGCTCTGCTAACTCTGTACTTGATTGTACTTTGGGGATGGGTATGATCAATTTTTTTCCCTGTGTTCGGCAGCTTCTTAAGTGTCTCCTAAAGGGGTGGTCTGGAGTTGGCATATTCTCTTAGGGATTGGAGTCTGGGGAGGATTTTAATTCTCTGTCACTGATGAAGGCTTGGTGGGGTAGGAAATTCTTGACTGGAATTGCTTATCTTTGAGAAAGTTAAAAATGGGACTCCAGGTCAGGCTGAGTGGCTCAGCCTATATTCCCAGTGCTTTGGGAGGCTGAGGCGAGTGGATTGCCTGAGCCCACGGGTTCGAGACCCACCTGGGCAACTTGGCGAGACCTCGTCTCTACAATAAATAAATTTAAAAAAAATTAGCTGGGCTAGTGGTAGTGTGTGCCTGTAATTCTGGCTACTTGGAAGGCTGAGGCAGAGGGATTGCCGGAGCCCAGTAGGTTCAGGCTGTGGTGGCTGGGAGCATGCCACTGCACTCCAGTCTGGGTGATGGAGTGAGACTCCAACTCAAAAAAAAAAAAAAAAAAGAGGGACTCCAGTCCCTTCTGGCTTGTAGTATTTCTGCAGATAAGTCTGAATCAATTCTGATGGGTCATCCCTGGTAGGTTGTCTGACCTTTCTTTCTGCCTTTACAATATTTTCTTTTATGCTTACTTTGAGGAGGCAGATTTCTTTGTGTCTTGGGGATGGTTTTTCTCATGTGATACCATATAGGGTTTCTCTGAATCTCTTGCACTTGACTATTCACCTTTCTAGCAAGATGTGGAAGGTTTTCTTGTATGACCCCATGGAATGTTTGTTCCATGGTGTTCTCAGTTTTTCTTTCTGCTTTAGATACACCAATCAGGCATAGATTTGACTTCTTGACATAGTCACACATCTCTCAGAGGCTTTGCTTCTTCTTCTTTTTGAGCTTTTTTTTCTGTTTTTTTGACAGACTGGGTTAATTCCATATTTTCATCTTCAAGCTCTGAGATTCTTTCCTCTGCTTGATTGATTCTGCTCCCTATGCTTGTTACATGTTTTTGATTTCCAAAGATGAAGTTCATCATATCCATTATTCCAGAAAAGGCTTTTCTGAAGTTAGCCAATTCTGTTTTTACTTCTTGTAAGACTTCAGTGAGTGGTGCTTCTAGTTTCTCTTAGTTCTCTTTGTTAATTTTAGCCATCCAATCTCTGATTTCTGTGACTGCCATCTGGGACAAGTCATTCTGGGAGGTTTCCATTGTTTGTGCTCTGATCTGTCTTTTTGGGTGCTGTCTCTTTAAGACTCTGAGTGTTGCCCATGTTGTTTTTGTTGATTTTTACTCATTTGTGACAGGCTTTTCTTTCCTTTCTATAATTCCTCTTTATTTTTGTTGCTCTGAAGCTAGCCAGTGTCCCTCTGTTCTAGGGCCCTTTCTATGGTTCATTATAGGTCACTCAGTGAGAGAGAGAGAGGGGCATTCACTTCTGCTTCTTGCTCTACCCCATGGCAGGTTTCTCTCATGTAGATTTTCTCTCCCACTGTTAATCTAGTCAGGTTAGTTTTCAGTCCCTGCTGGTAGCACTCTGCAGACAGCAAGTAGGGGAATGCCCCCCTCATCTGCTATCTGCAGTTTAAAGCCCAGAAGATTTACCATTGGGAAAGCCTCTGGGTGTCTTTCCTGTCACTCCCCCATTCAAGTTTGCATTCTGCTCTTGAGAAAGAGTCAGTTCCAAGTGATGGGGAAGGGGGAAGGGACCTGCCCAGTAGGCATGTAGGGGTTGGAGGTGATTCTTTCTCATCTGTCTGGGTCAAGATAGTTGTTGGTGTCAGGCACCAGCCAGGTTCACTCCGCAGGTATGCATTCCCTGGGCTTTCCTGGGAAGTCACTCATGGCAACCAGCTGGGTGTGGGTTTTTTCCCTATTCCTCTTGGGCTCTGGTTACCCAACATGGTACCCTGACCAGGACTCCTCCCACATGGAACCAGCAACTGGCACACAACTGGGAGGGTGTGAACTGACTCAAAGAGTCTTAGAATCACTCACTCACCCTGGGATGGGGTTCAGTTCCTGTGCAAGCATGGCACATGGTAGTGGATGGAGTGCCCAGATTCCTGCATCTGCCATCACTTTCTGATCTCTATATATTCAAAGAGACCTTTGCTGGGTGCAGGGTGCTTCATCTGTCCAAAAGTATTTGGGGTGTCTCTGTCTATTGTGGCTGGGTCCCTACTTTCTGCCTTGCTTGTTGAGAGAGGTGCAAATCTGCTGCTCCATGATGGCCATCTTGGATCCTACCCTCAGCATCTTGATAAAAAGGACACCAAAGCCGTTGATATGTATATAATCTTAGCAAAATACTATTCCATAGTAGGTCTTCTTCAGGGCAGTGATATAACAGTGCTAATTTTACAAAATACTTCTAGTATGAGATATCAGGTTGGTGTTAATTCATTGTAAAATAATACAAACTGCATAATTAACTACATTTTATTTCATTTCCTAATTGCTGTGGATCAGGGATTTTTCAAATGGCTTCCTGATTGCAGAAATATTCAGTATATATTACCCACGGGAAGTTATGATATCTTCCTTTGAAAATGGTACCTCTTTAAAAGTCAAGTTGGATAACTGGGCACAGCTGGAGAAGGTAAGTTAGCAACCATTTACACTTTTAATTGTTACATTGGTTTTTCAAAGTATGCTCTTGATTTCTTGGCTCTCTAAACGTATGTGTGGGACTCGTGTGGGCCTGTTCCTGTGGATCACAACATATTAAACTCCAATTGTTTATGTTATGAGTCATATATGAAACTGAGCATATTCATTTCAATCAGCATGGGATATAGTGGTTGGTTTTCTTTCTGAATATTATCTTTTAATAATCAACATTGTTAAACATCATAAAATTAGTTGAGAGATAAAAGTGAGTTTAAAGTGAAGGTTTTAATAGAACTTTCATATGATGAAAATGTTTTTTTATTATTAAAGTTCCTGGCAAGAAAAAAATTTAAATTGCCTAAAGAATTAATTCATGGAACAATTCACTGTAAAGCTGGAGTGCCTGAAATACTGATACAAGAGGTTTACACTTTGCTAACACATCGAGAGTAAGTTGTTTGAAATTTTCTAGTAATACAATTTAATGTGAAACTTTGAATAATGTAAATTTCATTACTAAAACGTGGCTTGTCAACAGTATTTTATTTCTTATTTCCAGAGTCAAAAGTATCCAGGATGACTTAGTGAACTTCACAGACTATAGTTACCAGATGCGTTTACCCCTGGTTGCCAGGTCTACAGCCTCAAAGTCTATTAAAGATAACATTCGGTTATCAGAATTACTAAGCAATCCCAACATGCTCAGCAATGAACTTAAAGTAGAGTTCCTCTTTCTTTTACACATGTTGCAAAGAAGATTAAACAGGAAACTGAATCCGAGTAAGTTTTCCTTGGCAACTGTCAGCTGAGTTCTTTTTTAATCACTGTTCTTGAGCACAAATGAAAGAGAAGCTTGCCCTGGCCCATTTCTGCTTCCTTCTGTCACTGGTTTGAAGGGAAATTACTTCTCTAATGCTAGTAGTGGAATGACTTACTCTCGTGTGGTTGAATACTTCATTATTTTGGACGAAGGCATAGGCTAACATGGCATATTGATACTTCTTTTGAGGAAAAAAATGTTTGTGAATCTACTCATAAAATGTCTCATGGGAAATAAGTTTACACATCAACTGAAGTAGCTAAGGAATTTAAGAGTGAATCAAGATACTAGTCCCTTGGGAAAAGCCTTGAGTACTATGGTTCCCTGTAGATACTTTCTAGAGTATGGCTAGCATTTCTCCTTTCCAAGGCAGCCTTGTTGATATTTAGATGGTAGGACCAATTGGAGCCCCCATGGTGACCTCCAAACCATTCAGAAAATGAGGCAGATGTGGATCATTAGGATTTATCTCCTCTTTTAACTCCATTTTCTGAAGTAAAGAACCAGTTTTTCTCTGGTCTCTGGAAGGAGAGGAAAGTACCAACTTTAACACCCCATTAAAACTGTGAGACAGATATTTTAGGTTTTGGCTTTCCATGCTCTATTCTTCTATCTCCAATATTTCTTGTTTTTCTTCCTTGATTTTCTCATTTCTGGCTCTACTCACAAATTCAGGTTATTAATAAGTGGCATTTTATATTCAACTTTTTGTATGTTTTTAAACGTTATAATTTAGCTGTGAAATTTATCACATTCATGAATATAATGTATATGTACAATTTAAAGAAGAATAATAACAATTTTTAAACAGTGTGTCCTTATGCAGTTTGAGAAATGGAAGTTGCCAATACCTTTACCTTTCTTGTGTATCCCTCTTTGACTACATTCTCCAAATTCCCTCCAGGGTAACAAAATCCTGCTGCCTTCCTTTGTTTATAATTTCCTTGATTTAAAAATAGTTTTATGTGGGTAACCCCTCGGATCCTCCCCCCCCCTCCATTCTGGGAGTTTTTCTGTCCTCTCAAAAAATCCTGCTTTAAAAATAAATAAATACAAACATACATATATACATAGTTTTATGTGGCTGGGCGCAGTGGCTCTCATGCCTGTAATCCCAGCACTTTGGGAGGCCAAGGCAGGAGGATTGGTTGAGCCCAGGAGTTTGAGACCAACCTAGACAACAGCAAGGTCTTATTTCTACAAAAAATAAAAATAAAACAAATTAGCTGGGCATGGTGGTACACATCTGCAGTCCCAGCCACTTGAGAGGCTGAGGCAGAAGGATCTCCTGAGCCCAGAAGGTCGAGATTGCAGGGAGTCGTGATTGTGTCACTGCACAAAAAAGTTTTATGTATGTATTCTATTTATGTTATTCTTCATTTCATTCATACATATTTTTTAACTTTAGTTGATTTGATCAAACTTTGTGGCAGGCAGAATGGGCCCCCACATCATCCATGTCCTTATCCCTGAAAGCCATGCATATGTTACATTACATGGAAAAAGAGACTTTGCAGATGTAATTAAAGTTATGGACGTTATGTTGGGGAGTTTGTGTTGGACTATTCAGAGGGACCCAATCTAACCACAGGAGCCCTTAAAAGCAAAGATCTTCCTCTGACTAGAATTGGAGAGATGCAGCAGCAGAAGTAAGAGAAATGTAAAGTGTGCTAGATGGTCTCAGCCTGCTGCTGCTGCAGGGCTGCAGGGAAGCACGTAAAGGTACTTAGTGCAGCTTCCAGGAGCAAAGGACCACCAGCTGACAGTCTGCAGAGAAACAGCCTCGGTCCCACAGACCTGAGGCTCTGCATTCTGCCAACAACCTGCATGAGCTTGGGAGAGGATTGATTCATTTTCAGAGCTTCCAGAAAGGGTTGCAGCCCTGCCAGGACATTGGGTTCAGCCTTGTGAACACAACAGAGGACCCAGATTTCTGTACCCTGAGAAAAAGTGGCTATAGTTTTAAGTCATGAAACTTGTAGTCATGTGTTATCACAGAAATGAAACATGAATACAAGTTCCAAAGTTAACGTTGTTGCCATCATGAGATTATAAATATATTCTCCTCTATGTAAATTGGCTAAAGTGAAGCCCTTCACTTGTAAGCTCTTCATTCATCTGCAATTCTTATTAAGAACCAATTTTCTCAGCGCCACCTTCTGAGTATTCTTTCCCATTTGTTTGTAATGCCTCCCTCATGTTTCCAGTTTCTGTGCAGATGGGCCTGCTTTTGAGCACTTGAATCAAATGTGTACTCATGGCCACATCACACCCATGTTGTCTTCAGTATGGCTGCTTTATAATTAAGTGTCCATACTTTGTGAAGTCCCGAAATATGTTCTTCTATGAAGTATCCTGTTGCAGGAACCCTTGTTGTTTAATTACAGCAACTTTTATTGTTATGAATACTGCCTATTATTGTTTGTATTAATATCTAACATTATTTTGAACTTTTTATTTGTTCTTTTTCTGTTTCTTGCTTTTGTCTCACCTATCTCCCCCTACTAATTTTGAAAATTTTAAATGTCTACTCTTTTTGGTGCTAATCTAGAAATTTTAGTCTCAAGTTAATAAATATCTTTACTTTCTTCCACAAACTATAAGGACCTTAGAACATATGACTCTGATTACTTACTGCCATTCCTACACCTCATAGGTTATTTTATTGTCTGATATTTTAGTTCTATCAAATTACTCTTTAACATCATAAATTGGACATCATTTTTATTTTTCTATTTAAAAGTCCATCTTTGCACAAAGCTAACTTGTATCTCTATTGTCTTTATAATCTTAAAAAAATGTTATTATACGTATGTGAGGTATAAGTGAAGATTTACTACACAGGTAGCCTGCGTGCAGGAGAAGTTTGGGCTTCTAACTGGCTCTCAGCCCCCCGGTATTAGACTAGGTATGCTTTGTATTGTCTCATGTCCTCTATCCTCTTCCCTCCCTCCCTTCCCTAGTAGTGCCCAGCAACTGCCAATCCTACCCTTGTGCTAATGTGACTAGTGTTCAGGACCCACATGAGTGGGAACATGTGGTATTCAGTTCTTTGTTTCTGTGGTAGTTCACGTAGCATGATGGTCTCCAACTCCATCCAAGTTGCTGCAAAGTCCATGATTTTGTTCTTTATGGCTGCATAATACTCCATCGTGTATATGTTCCACATTTTCTTTATCCAGTCCACTTTCATTGGGTAGTTGGATTGGTTCCATAATTTTTCTGTTGTGAAGTGTGGCAATAAAAATGCATGTGCAGGTAGGTGTCTTTTTGGTAGAGTGATTTATGTTCCTCTGGGTATATTCCCAAGAGAGGGATTGGTGGGTCTTATGGAAGATCGACTTGTAGTAATTTCAGGAATTACCACATTGTTTTCCATAGAGGCTGAACCAGCTTGCATTCCCACCAACAATGTAGAAGCATCCCCTTTTCTCCACGCCTGCCCAGCACCTATTGTTTTTTGACTTATTAATATAGCCTCCTTACTGGAGTTAGGTGGTATCTCATTGTAGTTTTGAATTGCATTTCTCTGATGACTAGTGAGACTGAGAAGCTTTTAGTGTATCTGTTGACTGTTTGTATGTCATCTTTTGAGAAGTGTCTGTTCATGTCCTTTGCCCACTTTTTCATGGGGTTGTTTTTTTCCTTTCACTTCATTTGAGTTCCTTGTAGGTCCTGGATGCTAAGCCTCTGTTATATGCATAATTTTCAAATACAGAGGGTACCAAAAAATGTATACAAATTTTAAGAAAGGAAAAACTGTTATTAAAATTTTAATACTATCCTGCTTGACACATGGTGACCCTAGCATTCATTTGATTAATGCCATTTTTTGAGTGAATGTTATACTACATTTGCTACCATAATTCAACTTTGAAAAGTTGAAAAGTAATACATAGGTAACGTCACTTAAAAATGTGTATATGTTGTTTGTGGCACAGCCAGTATTTTTTTTTCTCATTCTGTGGGTTGTCTCTTTACTCTTTTGATGGTTTCTTTTGTTGTGCAAAAGCTTTTCAGTTCAATAAAAACATAGGCACATTGGAGTAGACAACAAATTATTGACCAAGTCCCCAAAAGTGAATGCCATAAAAGCTAAGATAAAGTCTGAAGCCTCCCACTTTGTTCCTTTTGCTAAGCATTATTTTGGCTAGTTAAGTGGATGCCAAGGTATTCAATTTTTGTGTGTGCCTATTGTGAATGGGATTGTGCTTTTTATTTGGTTCTCCACCTGCTTGTTGCTGGTCTATAGAAATGCAGCTGTATTTTGCATGTTGAGTTGATAACCTGAGACTTTACTAAAGTCATTTGACAGTCCTAGGAGACTTTTGACAGACTCCTCAGGGTTTTCTATGTATAGAATCATATTGCCTGCAAAAAGGATACCTTAACTTCCTCTTTTCCTATTTGGGTATCCCTTATTTCCTTCTCTTGCCTGATTGTTCTGGCTAGGACTTCTAGTACTATATTGAATAGGAGGGCTGAGAATGGGCATCATGGTTTTGTTGCATTCCTCAGGGAGAATGCTTCCAACTTCTACCCATTGAGCAAAATGTTGGCTATTGATTTATCACAGATGGCTCTGTTTTGAGGAATGTTCCTTCTATGCCTAGGTGCTCAAGGGTTTTTATCAAGGGATGCTGGGTTTTGTCCAACCCTTTTTCTGTGTTAAATGAGATAATCATGTGGTTCTTGCTTTTACATCTATTAATGTGCTGAATACATTTATGGTCTTTCAAATGTTGAACAAGCCCTGCATCCTGGTCATGGTGGATGATCCTTGAGATGTGTTGTTGCACCCAAAGTGTCTCAGGATCACTCACAGAGCAGGGATTCAGTTACTGTGGGAGACTGGTGCCTGGTGGGAAATGGGGCACCTGGGTTGCTGCATATGCCATTGCTTTCTGGCATAAGATGTTTGCAAAATGAAATAGGCATTTTTTTTTTTTGAGTTGGAGTCTCACTCTGTCGCCCAGACTGGAG
>NW_007232410.1:265588-290569 GCF_000164805.1 Carlito syrichta
CTTCCGCCTCAGCCTTCTGAGTAGCCGGAATTACAGGCGCGCGCTACCACGCCCGGCTGATTTTTTGATTTATTGTAGAGATGAGGTCTCGCTGCCCAGGCGGGTCTCGAACCCGCGGGCTCAGGCAATCCACTCACCTCAGCCTCCCAAAGGCGCGGGATTACAGGCTGAGCCCCCAAGCCCGGCGAAATAGGCATTTTTAATACAAATATTAAAATAGGTAAAACTAACCCATGATGATGGACAGCAGGATTGCCTTTTCCTTTTAGGGTACTGTCTGGGAAAGACATGAGGGGCCTTTGGGGAACTGGTTATGCATCACTCCTTGATCCAGGTGATGGTGCTCTGGGTATACTCATTCTGAAAATTCATTAGAGTGAATTAAACTTACAATTTGTTCACCTTTCTATATATTCAATAAAATCTTATTAAAACTAATGGGAACATAAAAATCGTATCTTTAATATTTGGTGCATCAAAGATATTGTGAACAATGTAGGGTGGGGCTTAAGAACTGTATTCTTACCATTCTTAGGAATATGATTCTACAGATATTTAAATAATTTAATTTGTAAACTATGGCATCTTATTTTGACAATAGCCACTATGAATTTTTAAGAAATAACTTGTGTGTTTATATTTTATAGAATGGTTTGATGTCAAATCAACAGTGGGAGAAGTTACTCTCAACCAAATTCCTGCCCAAGCCTCTGGGAGCAGCTATAATTCAAAGATTTTGAGGAAAAGAGCTGTCCCTGTTTCATGTAAGTTTTTGTTTTAACTTTCTATCTCTTAACATTAATTTTTTTGTTTAATTAAAGTTTTAAAAATAGTTAAAATATTGGTCTAGAAACTGTTGGTTGGGCGTGGTGACTCACACTTGAAATCCCAGCACTTTGGGAAGCCAAGGTGGGAGGATTGCTTGAGGCCAAAAGTTTGAGATAAGCCTGAGTAACATAGTGAGGCACCCACCACCACCAAAACAAATAAACAACAAACAAAAAAACCAAAGAAGCATTTATCCTCCTAGCTGCTAGTGCTTTGGGAGAATGAGGAGGAGGATCACTTGAGCCCAGCAGTTCAAGGCTGCAGTGAGCTGTGATCGTGACACTGCACTTCAACCTGAGTATGTGAGACCCTGTATCTAAACAACAACAACAACAACAACAACAACCCCAAATCCTGTCCATTAAATTGGTAAGCAGCTGTGCTTTCTGGTAGGTGGAGGCATATGGTCTACTAAGTCACTGCCACCTACCCTCCACCATGCTATTTAGATCCATTGAAGTTCTGATTTAGGCTTAAATAGGTGAGTCTGAAACAAGGGAAGCTCCTTAGAAGGACTCAAAACTCAATTCTTCAGTAGTTGGAGGATGAGTCAGTCCTAAGACATATACACATGCTTGCGTACTTAGACTTTTTAGGCATTTGTGTTACAATCAGTCACTTGTTTAAATCCTGTTAATCCAGAAAGCATTTCGACTACAGCAAACTACAGCCCATGGGTCAAATTCAGCCTGTTACCTAGTTTTGTATAGCCCCCAAGTTAAAAATGGTTTTTATTTTTATATATTTCATTTTTATTTTAAAGATGTGGGGTACAACTCAGGATTAGGTATATGAGTGATCATTGTACAGGTAAAATTTGGGCCTCCTTTTGTTCTCGACTCCGCCTGGTTTGAGATCAGGTACCCTTATTGATGTTATGTGCCTCCCCCCTGCCCCCCCTTCCTGGCAGTGTCCTGCTAAGTGCCAATTTCTTTCTTGTGGTATTATGGTAAGTGTTCAGGGTCTGCCCATGAGTGAGAGCATGTGGTACTCCATTCTGTTTCTATGATAGATCACTCAGTATTATAGATTCTAAATCCATCTAAGATCCTGCGAAGTCCATAATTTTGTCCTTCTTTATGGCTGAGTAATATTCCATCGTGTATGTGCACCACTTTTTTTAATCCAGTCTAGTTTTGATGGGCAGCACGACTGGTTCCATATTTTTGCTATTGTGAATAGTGCTGCAATAAATATACATGTACAGGTATCTTTTTGGTAGAATGATATGAGTTACTCTGGCTATATTCCCAGTAGGGGAGTTGCTGGGTCATATGGAAGTTGATTCCTAGTTCTTTTAGAAATCACCACTCTGCTTTCCATAGAGGTTCAACTAGTTTGCATTCCCACCAGCAGTGTAGAAGCCTTCTCTTTTCTCTGCATCCTTGCCAGCATGTTGTTTTTTGTTTTATTAAAGATGGCCATTCTTACTGGGGTTAGATGGTATCTCAATGTAGTTTTGATTTGAATTTCTCTGATGATTAGTTAGGCTGAGCACTTTTTTGTATGTCTGTTGGCTGCCCATATGCCTTATTTTGAGAAGTGTCTATTCATGTCTTTTGCCTACTTTTTATTTTTATTTTATTTTAAAGATGTGGGGTACAATTCAGGGTTAGGTATACAAATATTCATTATCCACGTACCCTTGTTGATGAGGTATGCCCCTCCTTCCCCTGGCAGTTTCTCTCAACTGCCAATCCCACCCTCCTCCCCTGGCAGTTTCCTACTACTGCCAATCCCTATCTTATAATATTATGATAATTGTTCAAGGTCTGCTTATGAGTGAGAATGTAAGTTCTTTGTGAGAGGTCCGCTTATGAGTGAGAATGTAGTCTGTTCTTTGTTTCTGTGATTAGTCACTGAATATAATTGACTCTAAATCCATCCAAGTTGCTGTGAAGAACATATATTTGTCCTTCTTTATGTCTGCATAATATTCCATTGTGTATATGTACCACATTAAAAAAAAATTCAGTCCGGCTTCGATGGGCAGCATGGTTGGCTTCATATTTTTGCTATTGTGAATAGAACTGCAACAAACACGTGTGTGCAGGTATCTTTTTTATAGAATGATTTGAGTTTCTCTGGGTATATTCCCAGTAGGGGGATTGCTGGGTCATATTTTTGCCCACTTTTTAATGGAGCTGTTTTTTTCCTTTTGGCATGTTTGAGTTCCTTGTAGATACTGCTTGTTAGGCCATTGTCAGATATACAATTGGCAAATATTTTTTTCTCATTCTGTGGGCTGTTTCCCTGTTCTCTTAATGGTTTCTTTCACTTTGCAGAAGATTTTCAGTTTGATGAGGCCTCATTTGCCTGTTATCTCTTATGATATGGTCATCTGGGGTTTTGATCAGGAATTAGTTGCCTACTCCGATTTCCATAAGGGTTTCTCCTGCATTTTTAAAGATTCCTGTAGTTTGAGGTTTTATGTTTAGGTCTTTGATCCATTTAGAGTTGATTTTTTGCATATGGTGATAGGTAGGAGTCCTGCTTCAGTCTTCTCCATGTGGTCAGTTTTCCCAGCACCATTTACTGAATAGGTTCTCCTCTCCCTAGTGGTTGTTGGTGGAAGCTTTGTTGAAGATGAGTTGGCTGAGAAATTGAGATTTTGCTTCCGGAATCTCTATCCTGTTCAAAAATGTTTTTTACATTTTTACAGTTGAAAAAATGTATCAAACAAAGAAGTGTTTCCTGACACACAAAAACGATGTCAAGTTCAAATTTCTGTGTTCATAAATAACATGCAATGTAGTCACACCTGATGGTTTTGTGCCATGTCTACGGCAGCTCTCACCCTACAGTAGTAGGGCTGGCAAAGTAGAGTTGCCAGATTTAGCAAATAAAAACCCAGGGCAAAACAACAAATATTTCTGAGGACATATTTAGGACACAATTTTACTAAAAACTATTCATTATTTATTGGAAATTCAAATTTAACTAGGTATCTCCTATTTTATCTGGTACTCTTACCACAAAGTCTAAACTATTTACTGTCAGGCCCTTTACAGGACACGTTTGTGGCTCTCTGCTGCAAAGCATGTTTCCTGAAGGGGCAAAAGGGGTTTCACTGGGGGTGAAAGTTCCTTGTTTACATAAAGCCCAGGTGAGCACTGGCAACAGATTCCTTTTTTTTTTTTTTTTGAAGTATAACCTCTCAGAAATTTTAATATGCTAATATGCATTGTAAATATTTACAAGGAGAGATAGAGAATGAAGTTTTTTCCAAGCTCACTGTTTAGGTTTGTTTTTTTTTAAGGCCCTCTAGAATCTAGAGTTCCTCAGGGCACACTAGTAAATATCCAGACATCAGGTGGACCCATCCAAACCCCTTTAACTTCCATATACCTGAGGCATAGGAGTTAGCATGATAGAGTCAGACAGAAGGGAAGAACAATGTTTCAATAAAAAGCTTCACCTCTGGGTTCTGGGAACACTTCCTCTCCATCTTTCTGCCTCATTCTCCGTCCCTGAGTGATATCTGCAGGGAAAGCTTCTGAGCACGGCCTGAGCCAGGGTAGTAGGTGAGCATGGGAGGTGGGAGGCCTGTGATGGCCTAGAGACCTGTTAGGAGCCTGCAAGGAGGCTCCTTTTAAAAAAAACTTGCTTGTCACTTTCCCCTATGGCTAACTGGATCTGACAGGGGAGGGAAAGGGCATGACTACCTCTTTGGGATCTGAAAAGACAAGGTAGGAAGGAGGACAGACAAGTAAATCACAGTATGGTGTCCTTTGGAACAGACCCAAATAGGCCACACACATAGTGACGCCTCCTGATATCTAAAACACTAGAGTATTCGTCATTTCTGTCATATATATAATTAAATGTGTGTGTGTGTGTGTGTGTGTGTGTGTGTGTGTGTGTGTATTAACTTTCAAGGCTCACATATGAGATTTTAGAAAAACTGAATGCTATTAGACTTCAGACCAGGACTCCAAGGAAAATGGATTTTGCTTTTACAACTTTAATAATGTATAAACTGCTATAAATAACTTCACATTATATTCTCTCACTGTTCTTTTTTATGATTCTCTGGATGCTCTTTATGTAGATGAAAACGGTTTTGAGGTAAATTATGTTTTCGAGATTTGTTAAAGGGATACCCGACCCTTTCAGTCGCTTTGGATCAAAGGGTAGGTCAGTTACCATAATCTGAAAGTCAATGGATGAGAAGAGGCAAGAATACGAGTTTACAGGAGCTTAACTCTGTTTTACCATCTAAGATTGCATATGCTGGCACTGAAGTCACAGGATGTTGATATCAAACTTTCCTAATTATCAAACAGTGTGGCCAAAATTAATTGTAAGATAGGTTGTTACCTTTACTTTATTCTTTTTTGACACTTTAGTTTCTCTGCTAGTTTACAAAATCTAGTGTCTGGCCAAATTATGGGCCAACGAGATATAGATTTCTTAGCTGCTACTGGGCCCTCATGTTATAGAACAGGATGACGTTGTGTCTGGGTAGCCAGCTTGAATGCCTCAGTATAATCAGAGTTCCATAAACTGAATTATGAATCACGGACATTTGCCAAATATAAGTTCAAAATTGTGCCACTGTTGCCTCAGCTGCTATATGAAGCAACATCTAAAAATAGTTGAGTCATATCCAGTATCAGATGCACCAAAATAAACTGGATATTTTTAGGCATTGCTGGCAACTTCTGGAGATGGGTGACATTCAGATGTTTTTATATCCATGACTACTACAATGCATGCTTTAAATATTCTTGTTTACCAGGCATTTAGATTAAACTATGTTCAACGTATTGACAATCATTCTTCATATATCTCAAATATTATAATGTTGCTAGTTGTATAAATATTTAATAACCATGAATTGATTTTTATTTTGTTTATTTAAATACCCTAGCAAATACAGATAATGGTGGCAGTTCACTTAGACACATTCATGTGAAACAAGCTGGAAAATATTCTGATGACTCTATCATGAAACCCACCATTAATTTGGAAGAGAAACCATGAAACGCACCTTCAAGGGCTTTGAAGAAGTGATGCCACCATCTCTTGCCATACTAAAGGGATATGATCTCTTAGTCTTGGATGTATTTCAATAATAAATAAAGTAGTGTCTTACCCATAAATGAGCTAAAAGAACTTTTCAATTCAATTTAACAACAATTCATTAAACACTTATGCCAGGTGCTGTTGAAAATACAAAATCAAATAAATAGTAAAAAAAAAAAAAATGAGCAAAAATAATTTTAAAGGTATAGCTAAACATAACTCATCATGATAGAAGACTTCTTTCTCATTGATTCTGTAGGAATGGTGAATCTACTTTGTAATATGCAATTCCTCATTATAAATTAAAAGCTACTACTTTGCTTGATATTATATATTTACATATTACATTCATTAATACAATTTAACTTGAATGGTGATTATTATATATTGGCCCATAGAAAATCTTGTTTGTCTCCATTAATAGCCTTAACTTAAAACATTAAAAAAAAAATAGGTGCCCCTCCTATTGATAACAAGTTGTGGGATGGGAAAATCATGCGTTTTTTGGAATTTGGTTCTGGTGTTTAGCAATCCATTTAGTTCCATTTAAAATTCCTACTGGTTGCTACTATGCCCCATATTTTTAAGGAAAACATAAGCAGATTGATATCCTGAAAAACTAATTATCTTTCATATATACTTGGCAATTTTATACGCATATGTGGACAATATTCTTCAATTAGAATTATTCATGTTTTAACGTTAGTTCATTAACAGTCTCATGACTTCCAAGATGAGCATTCCTAACACTGAATTCCACAGGAAGAATGTCAATTTCTAGTTAAACTTATCACTTTTTCTGTATTTTTGAAAGTTCTGCCAGTTTTATTAGCATGTCTACCTCCAGAGGCTTCCTTGTTAAATTTTACCTTTTTAGATAAATAGTATTTAGGAAGAGAATTCAAAGAAAGCCCTGACCACATTCTTGGGAATGTGTTCAGAATCCAGTTTTATCTTAGGTAAGCGATCTACTTCAAATGCATATTTTAATCAGCTAAAAGTAATTTACCTGTTGTCTTGCATTCTAATGGGACATTCTAAAGTATAAAATTATGAGAATAATTTTTAACCCATAAAATACAGCTCCTTAGGGAAGGATTTTTAGAAACAAGTCTCTGAAGCCCAGCCATGGAAAAGATCCAGATAAGAGGATCAGATTGGGTAGACAGTCAAACAATAAGTTTCTTTCTCCTTTTGGTTCTGTGTGAAATCTCTTGAAAAACGAATCACTCATGGCCTGCCTGTGGTAAATTCCCAAGAGTCCTGTGGAACCTAGGGAGAATGTGGAAAATTATGAAGCATCATTACACAGTGAATAAGTAAGTGAAGGATAGTCCAAGTGGGTCATCTCCGGAGTCTCTTGAGGATCAGTTGTGTCAACAGAGGGGCATGTGTCAGGAAGACCATTTACTTCAAAAAGGATCTTTGACAGAGGAAGCAAAGAACTGTTCCAGGAACTATAGCAGGTCCAGTAGGAACAGAACCTTTTCAATCAATTGGCAGAAAGCTTATCATGGAAATACATGCTACTGTGACATGCCATTTGTATTAATTGGTACGCACTTTTCTCCTTTTAAACTAAGTTTGGGGTATATTGTAGTCAGTGTTTCTGACAAATGGAGCCTCAACCAATGGAACAATCCAAGGAATTGACTTTTCTAAGTTCCTGAGTGGGGTAACAACTCAGTTGGACAGCTGATCCCTTCATACTCTGATAACTCTGATCAGCATTTATGGAGAAACAGTGGGCTCTTGATGGTGTTTTTGGGAGGGAGTCCACTGCTCATCTCCGTAGTTCACTTTGTCACATCGGGCTTTAACTGCAGTATTTATTAACATTTAGGGGACCTAAAATACATGCAGACCACATAAATCTAGATCATGACATGCCATTATAGCAAAATCATGATATATAAATTCAACATAAAAGTACATATGTCAATTATTTAGGTACAAATGTCTCAAGGATTTTGTACAACACATATTTATTGAGAGTTAACTATAAAGATGTCTTCTATGTTACCGATACACTAAATATAAAACAGTTTTCAAATTATTTGTGAGGCTTTTACTACACTCAGAATACCTTTTGACTTAAAAGCTCAAAAGTGTAAATTGTATTGTTATGAGAACAAAATACAATCATTGCTTTAATGCGGCCACATTCCTGAACACATCTGGATAATTTCATGGACACATATATTTATTTCATTTCTCCTGGTTGACATAAAAATCATGAATTTGGCTGGGCACGGTTGCTGAGCCTGTAGTCCCAGCACTTTGGGAGGCTGAGGCAAGAGGACTGCCTAAACTTGGGGACTCGAGACCAGCCTGAGCAACTTGGTGAGACCTCATCTCTACAATAAAAATCACAAAAACTAGCCAGACGTGGTGGTGTGCATCTGTAGTTCCAGCTACTTGGAAGGCTGAGGTGTAAGGATGGCCTGAGCCCAGTAGGTCGAGGCTGCGGTGGCTGTGAGCATACACTGCACTCCAGCCTGGGTGACAAGAGTGAAACTCCAACTCAAAAAAAAAAAGAAAAAAAAATCATGTATTTTTGCAAGATGTAACTCATTTTGATGTTGTATTTTGTTAATCACCTGGTAACTGGTAACTTTTATAGGCAAAGTATTTTTCCAGCATTTAAAAATCATTGTCTAATGAGACTCTCCTTCATAAAGGCATATTTAAACCTGCAAAATAATTTGTCCACATTACTGCTAATATGGACATCTCAAGTAGTAAAATAAACTCATATTATTTGTGTTCATGCATATGAAAGCTAACAATAAAATACTTTTATAAATTAAAATATTTTGTTTTTCATAGTAAGGCACAATATATACAGATTGACATAGTCAAATGACATAATTCTATGAAGAATTTATAACTAATATTAAGATATAGACATTGTAGAAGTCAAAGAAAATTGGTCAAATCAACTCAATATAGATTTTAGACAGAAACTGGGTTACTCTTGTATTCATGTGTTAAAGACTTGTATTTTTCTTCACACTTTATACATAAAAATATTATTTTCCTGCATTCATTAAAAATATAGAAGGTACACCATTGTTTATATATGTATTAACTTAAACTTAATAATATCCTTTGAAGTATTTAAAACAAAAAGGATAGGCTTATTTATTTTAAAAAAATTAAAAGAATGACAGTAGGATTATTATTAAGCCACAATTATTCTAGTTATATGATCTCACTTTTTAGTCTGACAAAAACATACACATTATAAATCCAACAAAATAACTTGAGTATCAAAGTACTATTTTTCCTAGTGTGTAATAATTTAATAAATTTCAAAGTCAGAATTCTAGACTAATTGAAATGTTTATATTCCCATATTAGGTTTTTCATATCTTTACACTTTTAACAAATATTTTAAAAATTAAATGTATACAATATATCCGAAACTTCAACTAGTAGCCTAATTTTTCTTACAAAAATTTATTTGAAACCACTTTTCATCAAATAAATAGTTTTAAATAAAGTCAATATAAATTGATTTAAGCTTATTATATAAACATGAAATGCATTAATCAAAACTAATATCCATGCATACCAAATCTCTTAAAATAGTCAAATATCATCTAAGGCAAGTTCTTATATATATTTGATTGCATTTTTTGTTTTTCATCCCCTAATTTTTTGTGCTTACATAACTGATATCTTTATACTTGGGCAGTTGAACTTTCAATTAAAAATGTAATGTTTTCTTTTTAAAAAAGTATTTGGAGTGTGTATCCATTTATTGATATTTACTAAACTTAAAAATAAAAATTTTTATTAAATATTAGCTAAAATTAGTGGTTTACTATGCATTTTATAAAGGACAACACAGGTGTTCGTTAACTTGGAGATCAGTTGTGCACACCTTACAATTCAATATTGCAATATACTTAGTCATTCAAATATTCACTAAGTACTTACTGTACTTGTATGTTGAGCACTGTTCTAGGTGTTGCGCTATTTTATATGTTTCAGTGTTTGAACAATATAATATTTTGGTACCATTTATCCTTTGTGAAACTTTTTAGATGATTTAGTCTGTTATCATTGAAATATTTCCTTTCTCCCAAATGCAGCTATTAAGTTTTACAAAGGAGAAACCTATTTTTCCTTTAAATTATGTAAATATTTTATTATTTGAGATTAATGAATAAGCTGTTATTCCCCACCTCTCTCAACCTGCAATCCTTCTCTCAACCCTTGGCTCTTGAACAACCAAGATTAAGGAAATACTAACCCACAAAAGTCCTTCCTTAGAAAAAGAATTAAGTGTGGAGAAAAATCTTCTCTCAAAATGGATTGAGTCGTATTCCAGTCCCTAAAGGTGAGAATGGATTCACTTTTGCCCACATCAAAGCATCATTCAATGAGATAGCAGATTTCCCATCTTCAAGGAAAAATACAGGGCCCTGCACAGAGTTGAGAAAAGAGGAGACTATAAATAAATTTACAATATATTTTTAAACATTGAGAAAGAGAATCACTGTAATACCAAAAAAACAAAAACAAAACCCAAAACAAACCACCAGTGATATTTAGACAATGTTAATAGAAAATTTAAGAATATGAGAAAATTATTTTTTTTGAACTGCAACCAAATATAGAAACATTTTAAAATAACATTGTCATCATTCCCTAATGTCTGTCAATCATAGCTTTATGACTTAAATTCTTTAAATACAGTAGTGCTACCAATGACAACGGGTATTGTTAACCTATTGATTGTCACACAGTTTACATATTTTATGAAAGCATATATGCCTAGCAATAGACTTTAGTACATTTCACTATTTTAATCATGCAGCCTATGTTAATACAGTTGGGGAAAGTACTTAGGCCAGAAACCTTGAACCTGTTCTCCAGAAGATGAAAAATATTGCTCTGTATGTGCATATATAATGAAAAATGTGTTCAGTCATGTGATTTACTAACATATTGATAATTTAGTTGCCAGTTGTTATGTTTGCTAAGGGTAGTTATGAAAAACGAAATGCAAAACACTTTCAATCTATATTACCCAGCCTTGAGAAGGAAAAGCATGAGTTCAAAAACACAAAATGTAATCAAAATTGTATTTTCTTTCTTTTTTTTTTTGTGACTATAACTGTTTGGGGTCTAAAAAATTGGATTTTCTTAATTAGGTTCTAAAGCTATTGTGTATTGGTCATAATTTCAAATGATACATTTTGATGTTAGCGAATTATTGCTAATAGTGAAAAGTCCATCATGGGATAGGTAAAGCTGCCAGCTTCCAATTAGTGGGTACTTGAAATTTCACCATTACAACTCAAACATTCATCTTCTGTTGAAACAGAATATCCTGGCAGGACTGCACTCCATCTGCATTATCACATGTTCCTTTGTGTATATGAAATAATTAGTGGGTCCTTTCCTGGAGGTGGGTTTGGGTACAGAGAGGTTAGAGAGTATCCATCTGTTAGGTCACTTGGCGACTCCAGTGGACACAGGAAACCTCGAGGGACAGAGGAAGGAGACATACAGGCGCCAAGAACTAGAAATGGCAGGTTAAGGGCAGCAAGTGGCCTTGAGACATCCTCCAACATTTCATCACTGTTTTGCTCTGAATAGCAAGTGAGTGAGTTTCCTGCTTTGGTTCCTTTTGTCTGCAAGTATGTGGATAATAAAGGTGTATACAGCTACATGCCCTGTGTTTTGGAACATCCTGGTATGTTCTGATACTTAATTGGCTGAGCTATGGTTAGAAAAGTAACATCTAAAACTAAGTAAGTTAGCATAGAGCTGCTTCATTTATTTTGGGTGGTTGTGCTAAAAATACCCTCTTCATTGGTCTGGCATGTCAGCATTAGATATATAATTTTCCAAGTTACATTAGAAATATGAGACTCTGCTCAGTAAAATGTGTACATTACTGGGAGGTGGGCTCTTTAGTCTAACCTGTAGTTTCAATTAGCATTTTCTGGGCATTTGGCTTTGTTTCCTTTATGGGGACTCCTCCAACGAGTCCTGGCTCTAGGAGTATGAAGATGTCTCTCTTTCTTCAAGGTAATAGCACCTCTGGGTCATAGCAAGAGGCTCTGGCATCATTCATCATCATTAATCTGATTGTACATTAGGGACCATTCATTGGCAATTAGCCAGCCCTCACAATTGCTCCAAATAATTTTTAATTGCTGAAAAGGTCAGTAACTCAATGTAAGAACATGCACAATATACCAACAATGTATTACACATTGCTCAGTTTTAAATTGCTTTGTGTTTATGCAACACAAATGGAGACTAGAGTTAAATTTAATCTACTGTGATAGAATTGTTTGTAACTCTGTTGATTGCTGCTTTGTCATACTTATGTCAGTTCCCTTAGAATATGATCTGATGTACTTTAAAACATATGTTACTAGCTGGGTGTGGTGGCTCATGCCTGTAATCCCAGCACTTTGGGAGGTGAAGGCAAGAGGAATGCCAGAACCCATGGGATGAAGAACAGCCTGGGCAACATAGAGAGACCTTGTCTCTACAATAAATCAAAAAATTAGCTGGGCATGGTGGCACATGCCTGTAGTTCCAGCTACTTGGGAGGCTGAAGCAGAAGGATCACCTGAGCCTAGCAGGTCGAGGCTGCGGTGGCTGTGAGCATGCCACTGCACTCTAGCCTGGGAGACAGAGTGAGACTCCAACTCAAAATAAAATAAAATAAAATAAAATAAATAAAATAAAAGTTACTAAGTATACATATGATATGCTACTAAGTATACATATAAAAAATTTATTACTAAGTATACATACTAATGAATTGTTTCTATGGTAATAGTAATAATGACTGTCTCTCTTAATTTATTTTAAAGAGACTGTTTATACTAAGGAAGCACTAAGGGCAACATTTTCTACTGGAACCCAGACCTCTCCATAGTTACTTACTTTTATTCAGCTTATTTTATTTTAAGACAACATTTCCAAAAGTATCCACACAAAAACAATGAAAATGCACAACTTATGCCTGATATTAGGCTGTACCTGGATTTTTAATCCCGTAAGACAAGAAATGTGAATATCAGAATGACTTGGAAGATTTGATCCAGTCACATAATCTGGTCCGATAATTCCTTTCAATGACTCTTCTTTTACCCTCTTTAATAAAGCTGCATAAGCCAGTCTTTGTGAATCAGAAGGCGGAGTATATGGAGAATCTTCTAAAGATCTATATTTTCAACAGATGTTAAAATTTCATTTTTATAGAATCATAGAATTATGGAAGTTTAGATTATAAATAATCCCTGATGATTACTTAGCTCCCCATTATAGTGGAGACAAATTCACTTTAGACTTAATTAATAGTAAAACGAAGGACTTAAAAAAGGCAGAAAAGAACAACATTGTAAATTATTAGTGAATATATGCTAAACAAGTCAAAATTCATTATTCTACTAAAATTAATAATAAGACCATGCACATTTCCAGCAAGTCTGTCTGTAACATTAAATAACTTCTGCATTCCAACTTTTGTATCAACTCACTCACCTGTTGGTAGACTGTGTACAAGCTCTCCATGCATCCAGTTCCTCAGAAAGATGCTCAATTTTTAAAGGTACTGATACCTCTCGACGTTTTAATAGCTGACTGAATATGTGAAAAAGAAATTAACATCTGATACCAAAAACTAAGATACCAGAAAAAGCAAATAAACTTGAAGTAACTGAGCCGGGCTTGGTGCCTCAGCCTGTAATGCCGCGCCTTTGGGAGGCTGAGGTGAGTGGATTGCCCAAGCCCACGGGTTCGAGACCCGCCTGGGCAGGCAAGACCTCATCTCTACAATAAAATCAGATAATTAGCCGGACGTGGTAGCGCGCGCCTGTAATTCCGGCTACTTGGAAGGCTGAGGTGGAAGGATCGCTGGAGCCCAATAGGTCGAGGCTGCGGTGGCCAGGAGCGGCCACCGCACTCCAGTCTGGGCGACAGAGTGAGACTCTAACTCAAAAAAAAAAAAAACTTGAAGTAACTGGAATTTTAGATTTACCAGTTGTTCAAAAAGACACTTATGTGTATACATACTATAATTACATATATATTTGCTTTTATATTTAGCAAAGTCCCTGGCGAGTGAAAGATGCTCAATAAACACGGTTGGATGAGTGACTGAGTAACTGTGATTGACTGGATGGATAAATGAACTACACAATGTATAGAGGATGATTAGCTAAGTCAAGCAATGTTGAACAGCCCCAGTGAGAGAGAACTCAGCCCTGACCCTGACCGTTCAAACCTGGATGAAAGAAATATGACACCTTCAAAAGAAAGAGAGAACCCAGGAGAAGGAGCAGATTTGAAAGAAGTATGTTTTGAATTCTGAGCACGTTGACTTTCGGCTGGAGTTTAGCAAGCTGAGTATGCACACAGGAACCTGGAGAGTTGGCTCTGCCTAAACATGAAATAATGAGTCATCACCACAAAGTGATAGGTGAAGCTAAAAAGTGGCGAGGTTTCTGAAGGACAGACCATAAGGAGGAGAGGGGAGAGAAGATGGGTGGAGACGGGAGGAGAGTAGATGGGGCAGGAAGACAGGAAGGAGGGGTGGAAGACAACGCCGCACTGGGGAGTCCTATGTTTAGTGGGCTAGGGAAAGAAATACAGGAAGCACGCAAGAAAACAGAATCGTCAGAGTAGAGGCGTTCTTTAAAATCAGGGGATTCTATTTCTTTGAGTTGGAGTCTCACTCTTGTAAGACTTGTTGCCCAGGGTGGCACGCTCATGGCCACCACAGTCTTGACCTGTTGGGCACAGGCGATCCTTCTGCCTCAGCCTTCCAAGTAGCTGGAACTACAGGCACTCGCCACTAGCCCAGCTAATTTTTTGATTTATTGTAGAGACAAGGTCTTGCCATGTTGCCCAGGCTGGTCTTGAACCTGTAGGCTCTGGCAATCTTCTTGTCTCTGTCTCCCAAAGTGCTGGGATGACAGGTGTAAGCCACTGCACCTGGCCAAAATGAGGGGATTCTTAATTTCTCTTTCTAAACTAACAATTCCCCTAAACTTAGACACATTAACTCAAGTCTCTCCTGAATTACAAATAAAAACCCTTAGTTAATTAAGGATATTTTCTCTCTTTTATCATTACATATAGCAGAACATCTTTTATTAAATATTAATTCTGTGTGATTCATCCTAATACTCCTATATTTTATTTATTTATTTATAAATATTTATTTGAGTCAGGGTCTTACTCTGTTGCCTGGCTCTCATCATCTTTTTCAAGTAAGGCTACATAATTCTGGCCAGCGAGATGTAGGCATAACATCCTAAGGGTTTTCTTCTTGAACAAAAAGTCTTGCCAGAAAAAAGCCCTGTGGTTTCTTTTCCCTTCTTTCTTTTTTTTTTCTTTTTGAGTTGGAGTCTCACTCCGTCGCCCAAAATGGCACGCTCCTGGCCACTGCAGCTTCGACCTGCTGGACTCCGGCGATCCTTCCACCTCAACCTTCCAAGTAGCCGAAACTACAGGCTTGCGCTACCACGCCCAGCTAGTTTTTGATTTATTGTAGAGATTAGGTCTCGCCAAATTGCCCAGGTGGGTCTCGAACCCGCGGGCTCAGGCAATTCACTCGCCTTGGCCTCCCAAAGTGCTGGGATTACAGGCTGAGCCACTGAGCTCGGCCTTTACTTCTTTCTTGCTTAGAATGTAGTCATAGTACACAGAGTGCTAGCACCTATCTTGCAACCGGGGAAAACTCAAGCAACAGGAAAGAAGCCAAAAATGTCAGAGTTGAACGGGGGCAGAGGGATAATCAGGTCCTTGATGAAATCATGGAACAGCTGTAACAGCTCTAGAATGCCTCTCTCCAGTGTTGTGATATGCAACACCAATACACCTATATGTTTAAGCTAGTGTTAGAATTTCTATTATTTACAGTCTAACATATTCTTAAACACACCTAATTAATTGCTGCTATATTACAAAGCACTTGCTAAGCAAACAAATGGATGCATGTAATAATATATTTGATGCCTTCTATAATCTACTTAGAGACTTCCCATCTTAGTGAAATAAATCTCTCTAGTTCCGTGATAGAAGAAAAAAAAACTTTTTACCTTGTATACTCATAAAGTGCTGGAACAATGCTTTGGTACTGTTTTGTGATAGCCAGTAATGCACCGATGTAACCACATAATATGAGCAACTCATTTCGAGCTCTGAAAAAGAATATGTATATATTTTAAATTCCACAATTTGAGGCATAGAACATTACTCTCATATACAGTCCATGTACTTGTACCTCTAAAGTCTGATGGGTGACATTTATAGCAATATGTGTTTAGAAAATTTTCTAAACTTGAGGAAGATGATTTATTCATTAGCTCATAATTTCTACTCAGACATTTATGCCGTATCATCAATTATAATTTAAAATAAAAGTCTTTAAATAGTATGTATTTCTTGGCTGCTTGTCTTCCTTTATTTCCTGGCTGTTTCTTCACTGCTGTATTTCTAAATAACTCATTTGGTTAGATTTAGGAATTCCTGGCTATTGCGTGGGTTCCAGGCAGGGTAAGAACATCGAGCACACTTCTTACTAAGGAAGTTCAGTGGTTTTCCAGGCTGCTGCATTTTCCCATGTAGGCATGACAACAAAAAGAGCACAAAGCCTCGCTTGCAAATGACACACGAGTCTCTGAGGGCTTTTGTATGGATAACAATGTCCTTAAATGCTACCTGAATTTAGGGATGGCGTTTATTTTCATCTAGAACTTTTACTTCTTTCTCCCAAGCCTAGCATGATGCTTTGCACACAGTGGATGTTAAATAGCTGTGACTACAAGTTTCTTGGGGACTTCTTACTCTCCAAAATCATCCAAAGGCTTTGAACTAGCTTTCTTTTTTCTTTTTCTTTTTTGCTTTTTTTTCTGTAGAGACAAGGTCTTGTTGTGTTGTCCAGGCTGGCCTTGAACTCCTGGGCTCAAGCAGAATCCTCCCCCCTTCGCCTCCCAAAGTGCTGCTGGGATTACAGGTGTGAGTAGCCATGCTCAGCTTAGTGAACTTTTTATTTTGGCAGTCATATGTGTAGTTTCCAAGATATCTTTCTCCTTGTCTGTTCTCTCTTTTTCATAGCTTTCTAGTCTTGTTTTATGGATATAATTCACTAGCTAGAATTTAGGTTCCTATGCCTGTTTGCTTGTTGACCTTTCTCTTTCATACTGACCATGGGGATTGCTGTGTTTGTGAAAGAAGGACACTGTTGACTAGTGTTTGGAACACTTCTTTTGAGCCAGAGTTTCACTCTGTCACCCAGGCTGAACCGCAGCCTCAACCTGCTGGGGTCAGGTGATCCTTCCATCTCAGCCTTCCAGAAAGCTGGAGCTACAGGCGTGTGCCACCACATCTGGCTAATTTTTTAATTTAATGTAGAGATGAGGTTTTGCCAAGTCGCTCAGGCTGGTCTTGAACCCCTGGACTCAGGTAATCCTCTCACCTCCACCTCCCAAAGTGCTGGAATGATGGGCGTGAGCCGCCGTGCCTGGCTTAAACTAGCTTTCTTTGAACTAGGTATATATGTTTGTGTATGAGTGTGTATACATATATAATATCCACACACTGGATATTATTCAATGGGACAACTAATATTTAATATTCTGTTTCAAGTTAACTTGTATATTTTTTCTTAAGAATATAACAATTAAAAATGTCATTTTTCTACAAGTATACAAGTAGAGACCCTAAAAACCTGGAATTATCTTTTGAAGTGTGGGACCCTTTGTAGAACAGGCTTCCCCCATCAGGTAAGGGTTCTAGGAATCCATCGACATCACTGTACCAGCTGGCTTTATTGTGAAAGGCCGCGTTCGGCTTCAGTGAATTTTTTTGGAGATTCTTTCAATATGTTTGCTCATTTCACGAGAGGTGACTTACCAGTGCATCTGCCCACACTGTGCTGAGCGTTCAGCAGTTTCTGGGCAAAAATGGCATGGCCCTTGTGTGCCCCACCCTCCCTATTCACCCGATCTCACCCCAAGTGACTTTTTTTAGTTTCCCTGGATGAGCATCGTTCTCAAAAGAAAATGTTTTGCTGATGTGGAAGAGGTGAAAGAAAAAATGGCATCAAAATGGATGAGATGAAAAAAATGTTTTTAGCAGTAAAAACGGGTGTCAATAGTGTACTGCATAAAACAGGGAGTTTCTGAAGGTGACTGAAGTGTAAACATGTAAGAATTAATATACAATTTTTATGAAATAAATTTCGTGGTTTTTTGAGTCCCCTCTCATAGCTACCTGTGTAAGATCATTTGATTTCTTGATCTAAACACCAAGAAAAAAAAAAGGAGCCATTTTAACACACTGCATAGATTCAATTAAATATTTTTGGGGAAAAGTACTCACTCAGCACATGTATGCAAGACTAATTTTTCAGTACGAATATAACTCAATAGGTCAAGAACAGGGTAAACGGTATCCAAAGTCCAGTTCGAACTACTGATGTATTCTGGCAAAATAAAACCAAATAAAAGACGCTAAATAATAGTATCAAAAATTGTTCATCCAATTTTCAACGTACATAATTAACTCTCTGTCAGTCAGCTCTACCTTTTTATTTTCCAGATCACACGTATATTCTTATTCACATTATCTCAGGGCCCCAAACTATAAAATCAGAAGAGATGCCCTACTCCACATTAGTATCACTCTCCTTAAGTTTAGTTTTGACCAGTTCTTGATCTTAAGGCTGATCATCAATATGAATGAAACAATCAAATAAATGAGTAGATTTTAAATTATACTACCAAGTAAAAACTTACCTTTGACGAAGCTAATGCCAATGGGAAGGGCTTTTTCAGGTTCTTGACTTAGCAAATAATACTTTACAGTTTCAAATATATTGCCATCTGCATGGGCTGTCTCAGCCAACTGCATGCATTCTTCTACCGTGGGTAGCCTGCACTAGAAAATAATTGATTTGACAATAATGTTACTAAAATGTATAGGGATAAAAGCAAGAGAATAAGTACTAAATATTTCTAATATTCCTAGTATGCACTTCTTATTAAAGTTGTCCAAAACAGATGTAACTGAATTATTTGAATTAAGAGCATAAATTTAGGGAAATATCTTTAGGATTTAAAAATAGTAAGTGGAGTCATTAGCTAATGAATCAGTAATTTTTCATCACACAAATCCCTTAAAAGAGGTGGAAGTAAATGGTTCTGATTGTAATTTTGGAATGAGTACCCACAAATGCAATTTAGCAAAAATAATAAGGTTAGTTATTTTCGAACAAATATACTGACCATTGTAAAAAACTACATTAAATGCAGCAACATAAAAGGTACATTATTACTTATCCTTTACACTGTAATTTAATTTTACTTTGCCTTTGAGACAAATCAGCCTTATTTCAGAGACATAAAAAATGTACAAGCTTCAAAAGTTTTTAGCTTTGACATTTTGAAATGCCACAAAATGAAGACTTTTAGTCCATGAAATTTCATTATCATAAAATGAAAAGCCACACTTTCCTTTTTTTTTTTTTTTGAGTTGTAGTCTCACTCTGTCGCCCAGACTGGAGTGCAGTGGCCGCTCCTGGCCACCGCAGCTTTGACCTGCTGGGCTCCGGCGATCCTTCCACCTCAGCCTTCCAAGTAGCTGGAACTACAGGCGTGTGCTACCATTCCCGGCTAATTTTTGATTTATTGTAGAGATGAGGTTTCACCAAGTTGCCCAGGCGGGTCTCGAACCCGCTCCATTTTTTCAAATATTTTTTCTTTCTTGAAACTAAGAGTCTGATCTTCCTTCAAGTAAGTTGGTCTGCTTCCATAATGTGTGTGTAGGAGTTAAATTACCTTTTATATCAAATTCCAATGTAATTAGGATTTTTGAAGCTTAAGTGTTAAAGTTTGTTTCCAAGCAATGTTGATAGTTTCATGCTTTATTTCCATTTATTTATTTATGCATTCATTAAATAATTGTATATTTCTTGTTTAAAAATTCAGGAAGTTAGAAAATTTTAGACTTCTCAATCTTTCAAAAAAAAGTCAACATTTCATACTGTTTTCCGATCCTTATTCATGAAATGTCAGGTGTTTACTGAGCAACTACTCTGTAGGAAATAATGTACTTGGCTACAAAGATAAATAGGCTTCTTTACCTTGATATATGCTTAGAGTAGAGGGAATAAAAAATGATTCCCATTTCAGTTTCATTTTCAAGTAGAATATACTAAGAGCAGGATGATCATCCTTGTAATTCTTGTCTTATCTTAAAATTCCAAAAATAAATGCATAACGTCGTATCTGAACGTATAGTTTTCAGCATTACAAACAGTCCCCAACTTACAATGATTCGACTCACAATTTGCAGCTTTATGACAGTGTGAAAGCTGGACACTAAGAAGAAACTGTACTTTGAGTATCCATGTAACCATTCTGTTTTTCACCTTCAGTATAGTAGTCAATAAATTACATAAGATATTATTATAAAATAGGATTTGTGTTAGATGATTTTGCCCAAGTGTAGGCTAACCTAAGTGTTTAAGGTAGGCTAGGCTAAGCTATGATGTTTGGTAGGTTAGGTGGATTAAATCCATTTTCTTTTTCTTTTTTTGAGGTGGAGTCTCACTCTGTCGCCCAGGCTGGAGTGCAGTAGCATGGTCACAGCTACCCCAGCATCGACCTGCTGGGCTCAGGCAATCCTTCTCCCTCAGTCTTCCAAGTAGCTGGAAACACAGGCACACGCTACCGTGCCCAGCTAATTTTTTGATTTATTGTAGAGATGAGGTCTCGCCAAGTTTCCCAGGCTGTTCTTGAACCTGTGGGCTCAGGCTATCCCCTCACCTCAGCCTCCCAAAGTGCTAAGATTACAGGCTTGAGCCATCATGCCCAGCCCTTATTAAATCCATTTTCAACTTAAAATATTTTCAACTTACGATGGGTTTACCCATCATAACCCCACGGTCAGTCAAGAAGCACCTGTACTTGTGAAATTGTTCAGAGTTATTAACACCTTTACAAATACTCAGTCTTTGTACCGAGTTATTAATGAAGTCTGACCAGAGAGTCTAATTATATCCTTTCAGAACATGTGATGAAAAGATTAAGTGAATAATATTCTTGCCTCTATCATCAAAAGCTGTCTCGGCTAACTGCAGACATTCTTCTACAGTGGTTAGCTTACACTAGAAAATTACCGATGTGACAACAATGCTACCAAAATTTATAAAGATAAAAATAACAGTATAAGTGTTAAAGATTTGATCCTACAATTAGTTAAATCATAGCACTGCTTTCAGACTAGAATGTTTAATATCGGCATACCTTCTCATGAAGATCATTTATCTCCTCAGTACACCCTGGGTAGAAAGCACAGAGTTTCACTAAATGCAGCTCATTATCAGGAATCATCAGGAGAAGATCGGCTGCCAAATCCCTGTTTATATCACAGAAGAAAAAAACTTCACTGAGGAAAAGATCTAAAAATAACATTTATATGAGAGGACATTCACATAAAATACTTCTCTTGCTTTTCTATTTACACAAACAATATTAATATCCTACTTCATTTTGAAACTACTCTAAATGCAGACTACAAAAATCAGAGTGTATACAACCAATTTATGATAAAATTCCTAAATATTCAAAAAATTTAAACTATACATATATGAGTCTTTACATTTATAATCAATTTTATAATTATAGAATAATTCTCTAGCCAAACTAAGTAGTTTTGAGTATATTCTTTGGAGTGAATTATAAAGCAGATTTTGTGAAAGCTAACTCTCATGAACTTTCGTTCTGCTTGTCAATAATGAAAAATTGTATTCGTTCATTGAAATCAGTAGACTGAGCAATTTTAAGTTTAGAATTTTGGCTATTCTGCATATTTCTTAAGCGTTAGGTGGAAATAAAAGATAGAAATGTAGTTTCCTTATTTACTATTTAAATATTCAATCAGTGGAATAAATCATTTGAGGACTTTAAAATATGGACTTAGCAACTTTACATTAAAAGTATTTTCCATAAAATCCTCTCTGCAAATCACTTGGGTGAGGAAATTTTGGTTGCATATATCATAACTACGGAAACATCTAAATTCAATGATTCAAGCTACTATTCAATTTTTAAGAAACTGACACACAGACATTCAGTATAACTTCAGAGTAGGTGACATTTCAAGTGAGAATTTATAAAGCTGTGTGCTGGGGCCTCTGAGAATAAAGTCCAACTTCATCTTCCTTGTAAAGACTTCAGTAAAATCTGCATTAGTCATTCTTGTGAATTAATTATTTTTAAAAACTTATGAAGGTGCTTGATCAAGAATATCATGAATACAGAAGAGAAATAGAGACAATGTGCAACGTCTGGTGTCAATTCAAAATTTTACTAACAAAGATACACACATATCACAAACTATTAGGACAGTCAACATTTTCCATTAGGCTTACTTAAAGGTTTTTAGAATAAAAAAAGTAGTGAGATATAACATTTTACATAAAATATTTTAATAATTCAATGCTCTACTAATAAATAATTTTCTAGATGATGTCAACAGAGAACTGCTAAAAGATTATAATAATTTTCACATTATTTTCCCCTAACCATTTAATAATTATACATAATATATTCCAAAACTGTCATATTTTCTATTACATTGTGCAGGTCAATCTTTCAGTGTTTTTACAAGTTCCAAATTAGAGCAGTTTAACTGTTCTTGCTAAAATGTATGAATGACTTTATGTGTTTTCTGATGTCAAAATTTAATAACAGTTTAAAATGATGTCCACAAAAATATAGAAAGTATCATTTGCTTTTACTGTGTACAAAATAGCTGTGTTACAATTCTATTCAAAGTTCTATGGACTACAGAAAAAAAATCTGACTTTCTTAATGTAGAATTACATCCTGATATCATAAAATTTATAGGAAGGCTTACTAATTCTATTCAATTTTCAATTGAATTCACTGTTTTTTTTAAACTACTATGTGAATGGGGAAATATGTGTATAACCATATGTATTTTATATATTATATAAAATATATTTATATACATAGATATTTTATATTATATAAAAATATATACTATATATATATAAATGATATGGGCCAGCCAAATAATCGAAACTCTTAAACTTCACTATCAGAACAGGTATTTCATTTTGCTTAGCTGAGTTAGTTACTATTTGGTATTATAGAAAGCCACATTTCATTTATTATACAAGTATTAAGCATAAAATTATAAGTAACTTTGTATGTGGATTATAGGAACTGTTCTCATTACTTTGTAGTTATGTTTCATGTGCTATAAATTATATATAGGAATTGGTATACCACAAAACAGTGTGAAAATAGTTAACAAATATTCTTAGTATAGAGATCATATCCAAATGATAAAATAGTATGCAATTTTTAAATAAACATGTGTTTTAAATAAAAGTAGATAATACCTGTATCCAACAGATGGAAAGCTAGAAAGAAAATATTAAATATAAATGGCATAGTTATATGATGAATATCAAGAAGAAACAAACTTTTACCAGTATGTGTAAACAAATGAAGTGTTTATGGTTGATAAAATCCTGAACATTCTTTTAAAAGTATGTAGCTCTCTTCTTTTATTGTATTTTTAAATCTGTGTAATTCACTAATAGTCATGAGGATTACAGGTTTTTCCTGGAAATAAAGCTCATTGGCACCATATATTTCAGACTTTGAACTTTTTCCTGGTTTCTCTTACAAATATCTATGGATATATAAAGGTAGAACTTTTGGTTGGGTAGAGTTACAAGGTAGAAGTGCTCTTTTTTAAAAAAAATTAGATTCAGGGGGTATAAGAGCATGTTTGTTACATGGTATATGGCATACTGGTGTGGACTGGGCTTCAGGTGACCCTGTTCCCCCAGATAGTGAGCACTGTACCCAATAGGCAACTTCTGAACCCCCAAAACCTCCCACCTCCCCACTTTTAGTGTCCCCAATGTCTATTATTTCTATCTTTAGAACTTTGAGCTTCCACACATGAGAAGATGCAATATTTGGTTTTCTGTTTTTGAGTTAGTTCACTTAGGATGATGCCCTTCAGCTCCATCTAGGTTGCTGTGAAGGACATGATTTCATTTTTTTTTATGGCTGTGTAGTATTCCATGGTGCATATATAGCACATTTTCTTTATTCAGTCAGTCGTGGATGGACACTTGGGTTGATTCCATGACTCTGCTATTGTGAACAGTGCTGCGATGAAAGTAGGAGTGCAGGTATTTTCCTTATATGATTTCACTTACTTTGGGTAGATACCCAGTAGTAGGTGTGCTGATTGAATGGTAATTCCACTTTTAGTTCTTTGAGGAATCTCCAAACTTTTTTTCAGAGAAGTTGAACTATTTTACAATCCCACCAGCAGGGTATGAGTTTACCCTTTTCTCTGCATCCTTGCTAGCATCTGTTGTTTTTTGACTTTTTAATAATTTTAGCATTCTGGCTGATGAAAAATATCTTATTATGGTTTGAATTTGCATTTCTCTGATGGTTAGTGACGTTGAACATTTTTCACATTTGTTGGTTGTTTGTGTGTCTTCTTTTCAGAAGTGTCTATTCATGACCTTTGCCCACTTTTTGATGTTTTTTTTTTCATGTAGAGTTGTTTGAGTTCTCATAGATTTTTGATATTAGTCTTTTGTCTAAGGCATAATTTGCAAATATTTTCTCCTATTCCATAGGTATTCTGTTCATTCTACTGATTATTTCTGTTGCTGTGCAGAGGCCTTTCAGTTTAATTAAGTCCCATTTATCTATTTTTGCTTTTGTCGCATTTGCTCTTGGGACCTTCGTCATAAATTCTTTGCCTAAGTCAATGTCCATGAGTTTTTCTTAGGTTTTCTAGAAGTTTGTTTTTTATTAAAAGTAGCTAAGACATATAATTGGTTGAAATATATTTAAACATCTTTTAAATTTAATATACCGTTAAAAACACAGGTTTGAACTGTATGGGTCCACTTATATGTGGATTTTCTTCCACCTCTGCTACTCCTGAGACAGTAAGAGGAACCCCCTCCTCTTCCTCTGCCTGCTGAACATGACGATGACAAGGATGAAGACCTTTATGATAAGCCACTTCCAGTTAACACATATTAAATAGATTTTCTCTTCTTAATGG